>NW_008704544.1:1396146-1398997 GCF_000326865.2 Helobdella robusta
CGAATGAAAAATGATACGGCATCAATGATGGTTTAATGATCAGTTGGATGAAAATAGAAGCATGCATACATTTTTGATAGGATAATTTGAATGAATGAATGAATGAATGAAAGAAAGAAAGAAAGAAAGAAAGAATGAATGAATGAATGAATGAATGAATGAATGAATGAACGAACGAACGAACGAACGAACGAACGAATGAACGAATGAATGAACTGATAAACGAAAGAATGGATGAATAAATTAGGCGCAGATTCATCAGCAGCAGGGCATCGTCTGACATTTCCACGAGAAAAAATTTGATAACAAGTTTCAGATAATAACAACCGTTCTGATGACGGCCATGATGATGAGGAAAATAATGACGACGACGACGACGCTGATGATGAAGCTGCTTCTGCTGCTGCTACTGCTGGTGGTGATGGTGAGGATGGTGATGATGATGATGGTGGTGGTGATGGTGGTGATGATGATACATGATGCTTTCGAACAAAGTAACATGAAACTTTAAATTTCATTGTGCAATAAAATTTCGTACCTCAGAGATTTTTTGAGGTGGATGGATGTAAGAAATGGAGAATATATATTTATCAATATTATTAATTTATTAATATATTTAGAAGCAATTAACTCGACATCAACACATAGCATGAACAGTCACCTTCCGTCAAACACACGTACACACGTACGCGCACACTCACGTACACGCACGCACGCAAAAGTACAAACGCTCTGAAAACAATACGTTAACAAAAAACACATCAACTTAAAATAACAAAAACACAAAAACCGGCAATCAGCATGTTAAGGAAAGAAAAAAAAATCGCAAAAAAAGATTGAGCGATATTACAGAGGAAATAATGGAAACGGAGATCGGGCGATAATACGGAGTTGAGCGATAATAAGAGGACTTAAGCGGTTCAGCATGGAAAATCTAATTCAGCGTAGAAATGTAATTCTCAGTTAATATATAAGCTCCTACGTACTGGACTGCTGTGTGCATACTAAGTAAGCAGAGATGGGTGGAGGCCGGCTGTTTTATCGCGAGCTCAATTGATTGTGAGATGCTGATAAGAGAGAGAGAGTCTTCCGTCTCTATGTGCCGGCGAAGTGAGGAGTGCTGCTGGCACTTGAATGGATGGCGGTGATGGAGAGAGAGAGTGAAAGAGAGGAGAGAGAGAGAAAGAGAGAGAGAAAGAGAAATAGAAATAGAAAGAGAGAGAGAGAGAAAGAGAAAAATAGAAAGAGAGAGAGAAAGATAGAGAAAGGAAGAGTCAGTCAGAACGAGAATAAGAAAAATGAATAAAAGAATGAAAAGGTGAGAAAGAAAAAATAATAAAAATATTTTTCAAGAAAATGCTTGAGAGGTAAGTTAATGAAATGGATTTGTATTAAAAAGTTGAGTTGTAGACTATTGGTAGTAGTAATTAATAAAAACAACAGAAGCAACAACAAAAGAAAACACAAAAACAACAAGAAAGATAAAATAATTTTCCAGACTGACGTCATTAATAGTGATGATGACGACACCTTAATAAGACTGAACCTCCGAGCAGACTGGCCAGATGATAAATGACCGAATTAGCCTATGCGACCGGATGTGGAAATGAACACGTGATCAAGCGTTTAACTATCGTCACCCAAGTTTATTTTCTTTACTCCTTATATTTACAGTTTATCATCATAATTTACGCTCGTACGTCCTTTAATCTCTGCATGCCTCTGTAAACATTCTTTGTGTGCGTGTGTTTATATGTTTATTATTTTGTTTAGTTGTGTGTGTGTGTGTTTGTATGCGTATCTGTGTATGTGCGTGTGTGCGTGTGTCTGTCTGTGCGGGTGTCTGGGTTATTGATTTTGCGTGCGGTTAACGTTCAAAGCGTGATCGTCCACGCATTTATGCAAGTAAGTGCGTGTGCACGTTTTGCCAATGTTTTGTTTGTTTGCTAATTTGATAATAAAGAAATAAAATTTTGAACAAATCCACACGCACACACACGCACACATACGCGCATACACACGCTCACGTGCACACGTACGCACGTACACATGAAGCCAAGACATTTTTTTGCAGAATGAGAGAGTGGGAGAAAAATTTTCTTCATTGTTTTGCCTGCTATGATTAAAAGTGAATTGCAATATTAACACTCGCTAGAAAGGTTAGCCATTGTACTTTTGTGAGCTCTTTAAATTTGATGTCTGTGTGTGTGTAGTTCTTTGTATGTGTGTGTGCGTGTAATTGTGTGTTTCTTTGCGTGTATATATGCGTGTGTATGCCAGCACAAACAAATTTGCACACACCCACACAAACACACTCACAATGAAATTTTAAATTTATAAAACATCCGCCGGGTGGAATTATTTAACAATGCACCACCACCACTCCTAACACGCCTGTCTATCAAATACACACGCGCACACACACACACACACACCCACACACACACATACATACACGCACATTTTTTCATGTATACATTCATTCATTAGTATAAATGTATATTTCTGTGTTTGTCATGTTAAAACATTCATGTTGCTGACTACAAAATTCACAAACACACACACGCATACACGCACACAAACATACGCAATGTGGTAATGTGGTACATAAAAGAGAGAGAGAAAGAGAGAGGAGAGGAGAGAGAGAGAGGGAGACAAGCCTTGATTGATGGTATTGAAGTTCACGTGTTATCGTACCCGTACGCTCCCTTGCTTGCAAGAGTTCAGAGATCAGGATTAAGAAAATATAGGTAGGCCCATGAACGATATTGCAACGTTATTCTAAGTGGTAGCATTGAGAGCTGCTAGGTGATGAGGTGATGTTAAATAATGTTCAGACACAGTTTTGTGG
>NW_008704544.1:1399047-1406547 GCF_000326865.2 Helobdella robusta
CACACATAATCACAACAACANACAGCACAGCTCTTCACACCCAAATCAATACATCAATGGACATGTAAACAACAATATCAACAAAACCATCAACATTACCAGCTCCCTAACATTAATGACAGTAGTAGCAGCAACAACAACTAAAGCAACTAAAAAGATAAAAATATCTACAGTGACAGCAACAAATACATCAACGATATCAACAATTGCTTGGACATCATCATCAACAACAACAACAACCACAACAACAATAGCATCAATATCAACAACAACAAAATCAACAACAACAAATTCAACAACAACATAAATATTAACATGAAAAACAACAACATCAACAAAAACAACAACAATAATATCAACAACAAAAACAACAATATTAACATCAAAAACAACAACAAAACAATAATATCAACAACAACATCAACAACCACTAATGAAAACATCCACAACGTTACACATCATTGAGTCCTCAGAACTCAAAATCAACATCTACGCAATGAAACTAACTCACCCAGCCAATGAAATCCCTCCATTTGAAGCAAGCACCGCCTCTTCAACGCCAATCATCGTTATCGTAATTACTTGATTAATTTTTCACTCCAATACACAAAAGATCGGCGACCAATAGGAATACTCACAGGCTGGTAGGCGGAGTCCACATTTGAAAAGACGAGACGTGATTGATGGATAGCTAATTAAATCTTTGAACAATACTACGCAAGCAATCTGGCCAAATAAATTTATATGCTTGTTGTAGCTGTGCTATTGAGACATGCAAGTATATATATATATATATATATATATATATATATATGTATATATATATATATATAATATGTTCTTTATGTTCAGTTGCCAATATATATATATATAGTCTATATGTACACAGTAAACTACATATATATATATATATATATATATATGTATGAATATATATTTACATGTGACCCACACTTTATACATGTAAACACATATAGATATACATACATGCATATGATTAGTTATAAATATGGTGAATGAGTTGATCGTCTAACAGATTTAAACGATTGCGAAGAAGGAGCCAGTTTGTTTGATTGTATGTATGTGTGTTTATGTACACATCTCGTCTCATTAGTGGTATTTTATTTAATAAGAATTTGTCGCTTGCTATTAATTAATATTTTTTTTTTAAATTAATTTCGTTGTTGTAGTCAATTATCATTGATTAATTAAAACAATTTAACGGTTGATCTGATTTGATGGTAAATTTTTTTCCCAGAATTTTGTGAAAATTTGAATATTGAATGAGCGTTTAGATAACTTTTCATAAATACGTCACCATAATATTCTTTTGGATATGTTTAAAGACTGAAAAACCAGCTTACTGCTACAACAACAATCACAACAACAACATTCATATGACGTATAACTTTATTGGAATTTATTGATCAGAATCTTGGAAAATTCGTCCAAATAATTACAGTTGGTTAGTAATACAATTAGTAAATTTACTTTTTAATCAATTGATCAATCAGTGAATTAGTTAACTAACTAATTGACTAACTAAATAGCGTATCGGTGAATAATAAATATGTAACCAACCGCAGAATATAAGTTTTATTTATGCACGTAAAATTAACTCTATAATAAATGTTTGACACTTTGTTTTGTTGAAAGCTATCAACACAAAATACCTTACCATCGTTAACATCAACAAAAACAACATTATCAACAACAACAACATTATCAACAACAACAATTTACTAAACCCTACTTAAAACGGCAAACCGTTGCACAGAGGGAATGGTTATGGGAATGGCGGTAAAATTTGTTGAAAAAAATGTCAACATTTTATAAACTGTAAACAAACCGTAACAACAACAACAACAATAACAACTGCAACAACAACAATAATAATAATAATAATTAGTAAAATTCCAGATAATATTTTTGACAGATATCGATTGACCAGCTAAAAAGACGATGAATTTTTCATTTCAACACTGAGTGACAAACAAGTGTTAGTGAGTTGTTATTAATATTTCATTATTATTATTATTAAAAATTATTATTATTGAAAATTATTTATATTATTGAAAATTATTAATATTCAAAATTATTGTTGTCTTTTAAGAGGGTAATTTTTCATTTTATATATGAAAATGTTAATTTGAATTTAGATCTTTTTAGTGAAAAAGATCTCAAAAACTTCCTAAAGAAATATTCCGATTTTAATCTTGAGGAAATTTTCTTCGTTAAATTTAGATAGAATTTGAAAAACATCATTTTAGTTAAAATATTTACAAACCTATTACACAACCAACCAACCTTAGACAGCCAGCCACAACCAACCAATCAACCAACTAGATGATTGGCTCCGTAGAAAACTCCGTGAACCAGGCCACCACCACAAAAACGTCATCGACAACGTCATCGACGACATCATCGCCGTCACCGTCGCTTTCTTCATCGTCGTCGTCTCCGATCACACCTCTGAAGCAAAACAACAGCACCATGTTGTCGTTCAGCGTCGAGGCAATCATGGCTTGGAAGAGCGAAAAGGCAAAGAATTCTTGCAACTCCATCCGACCACAGACGTACCTGTCGCTACCGTCGCAAACACAACCAGATCTCACTACCTACAACCACCACAACAGCCACTACATCAACAACAGCCACGACAACAGCCACAGCAGTTCAAATAGCAACCACATTGATGACAAATCCTTAGTATTTTCAACATCCTCACCGCCACCAACAATAACGACAACAAAACGAGACGAAACAACAAAAAACACTGACGACGACGACGACGATGAGGAAGATGACGACGACGAACTTGATGTATCTGACATGAACAACGATAGCAGTAGGAATCACATCAAAGACATCAATCAAAACAACAACAACATCGACAACAACAACATCATCAACAACATCGATGATAAAGCTTCAATAATTTTATCATCTTCAATGACAACAGCGCTAACAACAATTAAACAAAACGAACTCCAGGACGACGACGACGACGACGATGATGACGACCTTGACGTTTCCTATTGTTCGGATGATGACATTGACGAACATGAAAACGATACACCGCCGACGTCATCATCGCCGACTTCCTGTAATCATCATCAACATCATCATCCTCCTACTCATCATCATCAGCATCATCATCAGCAAGCTCCATATATATCCATGCACGAGGCCGTTAAATGGTCAGCCAATGCACTACAGTACCCGTGGATTAGTGCTGGTAAGTTATGTTGGTGTGTGTTTGTATATGTTTGTGTTTGTATGTGTTTGTGTGTGTGTGTTTGTATTTTGTATGTGTTTGTATATGTTCGTGTGTGTTTTTATGTATTTTTATGGGTTTGTGTATGTTTGTATGTGTTTGTGTATGTTTGTATGTGTTTGTGTATGTTTGTACGCTTACGTATGCTTGCGATTTGAATGTTCGGGCTCACTCTTGTACCACTGTTTGTGTTTTGATGTTTGTATGGTTTGTGTTTGTTCGTCTTTGCTTGTCTCTGCATGTATTACTGTGTGTTTGTATAGTTTGTGTTTCTGTATAGTTAGGCTTGTTTGTTTGCCTTTGTATGGTTGTGTATGTGTATAAATAATGTTTAATATTTATGTTTCTTCGGTTTAATCGTGTCAGTTGTATGCTTAAAAATAGATTTTGTATTTATGTATAATATAACGACGCTGTAATGGTATTAACGGGTAAGTATTGTTTTGTATTGTATTATGTTGTATTGTATTATGTTGTATTGTATTGTTGGGTATTGTTAATTTGTGTTGTATGTATTTGCGCGAAAATTTGTTAATTCAGGTATCTCATATGTTCATCTATTTTTGCTTCATTTACTTTATAAACTGCACTCTTTGTGTGCATTTTAGTCTCTTCTATCACACATGCTTTTTCTCTGTATTCTGCTTGATATGATGTTTGTATTTTGTATATTTGTTCATTCAGTCCATCATTTCATTCATTCGTTCATTCTTTCATTCGCTTGTTCGTTCATTCCTCTAGTTATTTTATTGCTCACTAATCCATTTCTAAATAGCCTTACTTGTTTATGTTCATGTTTAGCAAAGACAACAGTAACAATGACAAAAACAAACAACAACAACAACAACAATAATAATAAAAAGTTTGGCTACCAGTGAAAAATGTAAATTAATAAATAATAAAATGCATTGCGCACCACCTGCCTGTCTCACTGACACCTCATTAACATATCTAACATTCAACTTACAAATTCGTCCTTGACTTTTAAATATGCATAATAATTAGCTAATTGATTAGATGTGCTGGTATATAAGTTATCTGATCATAAAACAAATGGATGGATGGATGAATGAATGAGCGATTGATTGTGTGATTGGATGAATGAACGAACGAACGATTGATTGGATGGATGGATGGATGGATAAACGGTTAAGAGAATGAGTGAATGAATGACTTGGATAATAATAATTTAATAAATGAATGAATAGATGAATGAATGAATTAGTGAATGAATGAACTGGTAAAGAAATGAAGGAATGGTTTAATTAATAAACAAACAATTACAAAACCCATATAACATACGAAGAATACATAGATTGATCAAATGATGGAATGTAAAAAGAAGGAATAAGCACTCATTTGACTCTATTAAGGAATATAAATCAAAGATAAATAAATTAATTGATTAATCAATCGATCAATTAATCAATCTTCCTGTCAATTAATCAATCATCCTGACAATCATTTAATTAACTAATTAGCTCTAACCCAAGATCCAAAGTACATTTTATTTTCCGATCAAAAAAACTTTTCATCGAGTATTTTATTCACTTCATATTCTATCAATCACACGCGTTTAAAAAATATTCTGATGAATCACACGCACGCACACACACATACACACACACACACATACATATATATATATATATTTATATATATATATATTATTATTATTATTATTATCGAAAATTTGTATAGCGCTAATTACAAACAAAATGTTTCTCAAAAGCACTGTCTAAAAACAGTTGAATTGCTACGGTAAACCAAATCTTATAATGAAAACAAAAATGATTTCAATAATTTCTTGAATGATCTTTTGTCTTGTCTTGAATGATTTATATATTTATATATATATAAAGAGAGAGAGAGAGAGAGAAAGAGAGAGAGAGAGAAAGAGAGAGAGAGAACTAGAAAACGGAGGAATTACAGAGACAGAAGAAGTTAGAAGGAAAAAGAGAAAGAAAAAGAGAAAGAGAAATACCGATAGAAGAAGAGAAATTTTTGTAAATTTTAATAAAATTAGTTCTAGTTGGGCAATTAAAAAATAATGATTCACATCAATCTACCGCTCAGACCGCCAAGAGACCATTATCATCTATTTGATGTTTTCATTGCTATCTAACATTTTGCTACGCTACGACTACTACTGCTGCTACAACTGCTGTTGCTGTTACTGCTACTACAACAACTACTACTATTGCTGCTACTGCTACTACTATTTTTATCGTTAGTGGTACCAGTTGAGTAATTAATTAAATAAAACCTCTTAATTGCTTAATTAATGCAAATTTTTCTCATTTCAATAGCAAGCAATTTGTATACCAGAATTTGAGCAATGCATTATATTAAAGTAGAAGCCCCACTAATTGTAATATTATAATGAAGCATGGAGTATCTAATTAGCATTTAAAAGTAATTAATCTACCTGCTAAATCTTTAATGAATTTCTAAATTACTAATGTTACTGACAGCAACAAAAAATAAAATTATTTTAGACGTATTTATTGAAGTTGCAGAAGTAGCAACGATAGCGGCAGCAGCAGTTATAGTAGTAGTGGTAGTAGTAGTGGTAGTAGTGGTAGTAGTAGTGCTACTAACACCTCCATAGCAGGTACCAGTTCATTAACATGAGTGGCCTAATTAACAGTTAATTAGGCGAACGCAACGACAACAATTGCTGTTAACACAACAACATCAACAACAACAACATCAAGTCAAACGAAGCCTGGCTGAACAACAATAATTTTATAAAAACCACAATAGCAACAACAACAATAGTGATAAAAATAAGAGGAAGAATAATAACATCAAAAACCATAAAAAAACTCAACAATCAATTATTGTAATCAATTAAACCAGGCATTGAACAAAGCTAAACAAACATTCAATAGCAATAACAACATTAACAACAACAACAACAAAATCATCAACGACTACAACAATAACACAACAATAAGAACATCTTCAAAATACTTTTAAATGTTCTATGAAGCATGTAAAGTCAATTTGCATGACGGTGCCCTAGGCTATTGATTGGATAGCTGGTTGGTTGGTCGATTGGTTGTTCGATTGGATAGCTGGTTGATTGGCTGATTGGATGGTTGGTAGGTCGGTTGGATAGTTGGTTGGTCGTTTGGATGGTTGATAGGTCGATCGGATTGTTGGTTGGTTAATTAATTTATTGATTGGTTGGTTGGTCAGTTGGTTGATCAGTTGATTGATTAGTTTGTTTTGGGTTGATTGGTTAATTGTTTTATTGATTGGTTGGTTGGTTAGTTGATTGATTGATTGGTTTGTTCGAAAGATTGCAAATTTTTTCAACGAGACAGTTGAGCATTTATATTGTGTGATGACATGGTCATTTGTGTTTTAATTGCTTCCTATCAACAATTGTTCATTTGATTATTCATTCGTTTATTCATTCGTTTATTCATTCGTTTATTCATTTGTTTATTCATTTGTTAATTCATTCGTTTATTCATTCGTTTATTCATTCGTTTATTCATTCATTCATTCATTCATTCATTCATTCATTCATTCATTCATTCATTCATTCATTCATTCATTCATTCATTCATTCATTCATTCATTCATTCATTCATGCTGTTTGTTCATTAACTCATTTAGTAATTTATTTGTAGATACACGTTATTGGTATAGTATCCTAATTTTATGTACGTACGAATGTACGTATGTCTGTTTGTCTCTCTGTCTGTTTTTCTGTCTGTCTGTCTGTGTCTGTCTGTGTCTGTCTGTCTCTCTGTGGGGTTGATTTAGCAGGCAAATCTGTTCTACATTGTTGTGTCTGAAGACGACGATGACGATGAGTTATTCTTTAATGTTGTAACAATAAGACGACGAGCTATCTTGAAGTTGCACTTTATTCATCATTTCGAGATGGTGATGATGACGACGACGATGATGATGACGATTAACAATAATGATAACAAACTTTATAACGTAGAAATAATGAGGATGATGATGAAGAAGAAGATGATGATGACGACGATAATGATGACGGCGATTAGCAATAATGATAATAAACACTATAACATAGAAATAATGATGATGATGATGAGGAGGATGAGGAGGAGGAAGATGATGATGAATGTGACGCAATCATCTTCCCCATACGATAAACAGAGCAGAACGCCATCGTAATGTAATGTTTTGAGTGTATGTTACTCTATTTCAACCACGTTTAAACGTTTCAACACGCA
>NW_008704544.1:1412470-1417071 GCF_000326865.2 Helobdella robusta
ACACACACACACGCGCGCGCGCACACATATATATATTTATGTTTTTTTTACTCAAATTTGAAATCACAAATTTAGAAGACTTAATTGTTTGAAATATTCTTGACTTAGGTTTTTTTTTGATTTATGACTTACACAGACAAACACACACACACACACACACACGTGTATACATATATAATACATACTGTCTATATAATGTATAAATGTATGATAATAATTATAATGAGGATGGGAATGATGTATTGATAACTTGTTAATGTCACTGGAGATGTAAATAAATTAATGGTTGTTTGTTTTGCCTGTATGTTTGTACATGTGTATGTTTGTGTAAATCTGTTTGTGTTTGCACGTTTGCCTATGTGTTTGTATGTTTGCGTGTTTGTATGTTTGTGTGTGTGTGTTTGTATGTTTGTGTGTGTTTGTATGTTTGCATGTTTGTGTCTTTGTACCATTGTTTGCAGATAAAATTCGAGATGTTGTTGAACCTTTTTCTTAATTGCCAAATATAAATAATCCAAAATAATCCGAAGTGATTTTGTTCTGAGTTCATGAATTTATTTATTTAAAAAATAAAATGTCGCTATATAAATAAACAGGATTTCCTAAGAAAAAAAAACTTGTCGTTTACTGTTAAAAAAAATCCTTAAAAAATTCACAAACATTGAAATATGGAATCAAATTTATAATAAAATTAATAATAATAATAATAATAATATGAATAATAATATGAATAATAATAATAATATGATTAATAATTATAATAACAGCAACCACCCAACTCAAGAAAAAAAACCAAAAAAATTCGTCTTTTTTGAAAAATTGGGAGAAAAAAGTGTGAACAAATTATTATTTTTTCACTGTCAGCCACTTAGCAAAAAAAAACCCAAAAAAATTAGCTCTAATTGCAGCAATAACAGACGCTGACATGAGGCGAAGATTGTTTCAAACAATCTAACATACATGCGTACAATATTATTTTAACATGGCTATTATTACATATAGATGGTAATTATAAGATAAATTATAATTGTATATGTGCATACATGTGTGTGTTTGTGTATGTGGTGTGTGTGTGTGTGTAAATTTTGAAAATATCAACTATAGATACGCTAATAATAATAATAATGATAATAATAATAACAATGGAGATGATGATTGGAAAAAAGCTATAAAAACATAGACTATAGAAGCATAGGTAGACAGAACATAGAAATATTAGCGGCTCTTAAGTTTAGTGAAGTCTGGCGATAATAAAGTGATTCGAGACGTTTCAAGCAAATTGTTTTGAAACCATCAATAAACATACACAATGAGACTTAACAAATATAAACATTTGTTTGTATGTCTGTGTATGTTTTTGTGTGAGTTTGCATACTTGTGTTTGTCTGCGTGTTTGTATGTATGTGTGAATGTGTGTGCATGTATGTGTGTATGTATATGTGTATATATATGTGTGTGTGTGTGTATGTATGTGTGTATGTATATATGTTTATATTGCATGTATATTGTTACACTTCAGTAAGTTACTAGAAGTAGTCAAAACATAATTAAGTAGTTAGTTTTGAAATATTTGCCCATCTGTTTCATTCATTCGTTTCTTCGTTCTATCTATCCATCCATTTGTCTGTTGTTCATTCATTCATTTGTTTTTGTTCCTTCATTCTTCCACCTATCCGTATTTTTTTATTTTCAATTTCTACAAAATTGTTAGTGCTGTTAAAATAGTTCGTTTATTTTTTTGTTCATTCAATTCATAATTAGTACTGAATTCATTCATTCATTTATTTGATCGTTCATTTATTCGTTCTCTCATTCATTCCTTCATCCATTCACTCAATCATTCATTCATGTAAGCAGAGAGGAAGAAGAAGAGAGAGAGAGAAAGAGAGAGAGAGAGAGAGAGAGAGAGAGAGAGAGAAAGATCATAGCAATAAGAAGAGAGCCTGGTGTATTAGGCGAGATTAAACAAACGTTTGCCTTATTAACTTTTTAAACGTTCATCAATTAATACCCCAATACAACATGCTTTAAAAGAGAACATGCGCGCGTGTGTATGCGTGTGTTTGCGTGAATGTGTGTGTGTGTGCGTGTGTTTGCGTGAATGTGTGTGTGTGTGAGTGTGTATTTGTGTTTGAGTGTGTATTCGTGTGTGTGAGTATAGTTTATGTGTGTGTATATATTTGATACTTTATATGTGCAAGCCTGTGTTTTTATGTATTTATCGATGGATATGTGCTACTCTGTGCGTGTGTGGTGTGTGTGTGTGTGTGTATTTAATAATATGTGTGTGAGTGTGTGTGAATTTGTATGTGTGTTTTAAATTATTTGAATGTATGTGTGTGCATTTGTTTGTGAGAGTTGACGTTTATTTAGTGTATATATTAATATATGTACGTAGATGGATGATTTTATGAAAGACATTTGAAGGATTTTCAAGGCAAGCTGTTGGTATGTTAAATGGTATAAATGTGACATTATATCCGAATGAAGAAATGAATGAAAATATTTCAAATAAATAAGTAAATAAAATTAAAGTGACCGAACTGGGTATGGTAGATGAATAGGCTGCAAATGTATGGACGGATAAAAGAACAAAGAAACCCAAGTAGCAGATATACATAATTTCATCATTTTAATATCATCTCCGCCATATTTCCTACCCTTCATAATGCCAGAACTCATTAATTTTGCAATGATTATAGTCACTTGCAGTCGTCATCAGCATCATAGTCATCATCTTCCTCCTCATCATCATTGTTATTATTATTTTTAATTCTGTTAATAATATTTTTAAATTAATGTAAAATTGACGCAATAAATATGGTTAATTATTATCATTAAGTTTGTTTTAGAAACATGCTCAACTTTAAGTCAATGCGTGTTTATATTTTTATCTTTATTTCTTTCTCTCCTTTTTCTCTCTGTCTATCTCTATATTTCTTGCTTTCTTTTTTCACTATCTCTCTCTCTCTCTCTCTCTCTCTCTCTCTCTCTCTCTCTCTCTCTTTTACCACCTTGATAGGCAAGCAGCACACACAGATGAAACAACAAAGATTAAACAAAAAAATCATCATCAGCAGATGACAGCAACAAAGCAAGCCCAACAAACGAACATCCCACTTAACAAAACCCAGCCATTACATGCCCATGCATATGCAGTAATACGTTCCTACACGAGACTCTGACGCAAAAACCGCCCACTTTTTCACAACCCACAACTGAAAAAAAATCAGTCGAGACTACAAAGAAAACTAAATGAACATAATCAAAACAAATATTACTACTACTAATACTGCTACTACTACCACCACTACTACTACTACTGTTTACTACTTACTACTCTACTATTAATACCCTGACCGCAACAAAACTACCAAACTGCTACTACTACCACTACCACTACTACTAATACTACTACTGCTGCTACTACTACTACTACTACTACTACTACCAATACTACAACAAACAACAGTAGCAGCAGCCAAACCAATTGGTATAATAAGTTCATATGCTCCAACACTTTGATCTGGTAACTTAATGTTAATGTACGAGTCATTTTGCTAATGACATAACTTCGCTATGTGCATTCTTAATTGCCTTTTGGAACTCAGTATCCCATTCTGTTTTTTTATCCTTTTATCTGCTAGTGCTGCTGCTACTACTGCTGCTATTGCTGCTGTTATTGCTGCTACTACTGCTGCTGCTACTACTGCTGCTACTACTGCTGCTGCTACTGCTGCTGCTAATACTGCTGCTATTACAATATAGATTAATACTGCCACCACTAGTCTTTGTCCCATTCAACGATGATTTTGATTCCATTGAGATAAATCGAGGTTGAATTCGCAAAAATTACTAGAATACTAAAACAAGAATCATTAAATATAGCTCTAAAAGATTAAAGTTGTAATAAAACGAATGCTTGCTGGTCGGATACTTTTATTAACTCTACAAATTTTGTTCGTAATAGAGAAATTATTTTCGTTCTTAGATGAAGTTTCCAAGGGTCATGAAAAAATTGTCATTTAATGATTTTCGTTGTATAAGAGTTCGCTATAAGGAGGTTTGACTCTATACACAGATGCATTTATAACAGACATCACAAACCTTTACAATAACGAACGACGAAGACACGTACAATATCTCGTTCGCACAATGCAGCACCATGCGTCGTGTCACCTTAATTGGCAATAGCATATTCATTGACCTACACACCACACACACCATACACACACAAATACACACACACCACACACACAGATACGCAGACACACAAAAACAAAACATAAACAAACTGTTACATGAGTATATAATCTTACACTTAAAATTATCATGCATCTACAGTATGTAAGAAATACTCTAGCTTACATAAAAATATATATATTCACTCACACACATGCACGCACACACATACACACATGCACACATACACACACATGCACACATACACACACACTATTAGTTGAAGCGATGATATCTGGTTGCCTCGCATTCATATATCGTTTGAAAACTTATCGATCAAGAGCTTTCTGGATAATTATCTTCATATAAATACAATTAATAATAATAATAATAATTATAATCATAAAAAATAATAATAA
>NW_008704544.1:1420217-1420978 GCF_000326865.2 Helobdella robusta
CTGCTGTCGTTGCTGCTGTCGTTGCTGTTGACGATGATATAGAAGTAGTAGTTGTATTAGTTGTGGTAGTAGTAGTTGTAATAGTAGTAGTAGTGTTGGTAGTAGTAGCAGCAGTAATAGCAGAAGTTGTAGTAATTGTTGTTGAGATGGTGTCTACCGATAAAGAACTTGCTGAAGATGATGGCAAACGAATGTGCTTGTTTTTTGAAGATGATGGTATAGATGATAAGGTTGATGAAGAAGATGATGATGATGATGATAATGAAAAGGAAGAACCGGAAAATGATGATACTAATAGATTATTAATTGATAATAATGATGATGACGTTAATGATGATAAAAGTAATGACGAATACGAACATAATGATAATGATGTTTTTGTTGATGACGACAACGATGGTGATGATGTTGTTGCTGCTGATGATGCTGCTGCTGATGATGACGATAAGGAAAATGATGAAGATGACGACATTGTAGATGATGACGTCTTAAGTGATGACAAATAATCATGCAAAGATAAAATAGATTCGGATATGACGATGAACGTGAAAATTTAATGATATAAATTTGTTATTTTTTTAAATTTTAATTCAAGTTAATTATTATCATTATTTTAATTTTCTTTCTTAAAATTCAACTAAAACATTTTTATTTTATTTATTTATTTATAAGTCAGCAACTTTAGTGAATACTTTTGAAAAAATGTTGAAAAAAATATTGGAAAATGGAGAAACTCGGCAGATCTATGTGACGTCATTTGA
>NW_008704544.1:1421028-1430051 GCF_000326865.2 Helobdella robusta
TTATCGTCATTATTATCACCATCATAAACACCATCATAAACACCATCATCATCATCTTTATCACCATAACTTTTAGGATTCTAATCGTTTGGTTTCATCACTCCAATCAATAAATCAGCCTGCAATTTATGACTTGATTGGCATCATTAGCTCGTAAATAAATAAATTTCTCAATGATATAAAACTCTATTAATATTAAATTTGACGTCATCATCGTCATCACCATCATCATCATCATTATTATCACCATTATCATCATCATCTTCTTTATCATCTTTCACACAAATCGTCAACCGGCTAATGACTGTTTGTTTATAATTTTTTTATATAATGTTTTAAATGTGTTTGTGTGTGTGTATGTGTGTGTCTGTGCAATGATAGTCACTCTTTAAAACGTAATAAATAACAATTTTAAACAATTAGTTAATTTGCGTTTGAGTGAGAAAAGGTTTCGTTTGTTTGTTTGTACGCTTTGTTGTTGATGTTGTCCTTGTTGATGTTGTTGTTGTTGTTGATGTTGTTGTTGATGACATTTCACTAGTGTTGTTTGTGATTTTGATGTCATCATCACATCATCGTTACGTCATATCGTCAGGGTCATTGACATTACCAGTCCGAGTGAACCAAACACAAACATCATCATCATCATTATCATGGTCATCATCATCATTACCACCATCCTCATCGTCGTCGTCATCACCATCACCATCATCACTATCATCACCACCACCATCATTATCATCATCATCATCACCATCATCATCATCATCATCATCATCATCATGGTCATCACAACCATCCCCACCATCATCACAACCATCATCATCATTATCAGGATGAGCGGACCACCACAAACAGCGTTGATGGTCTATAAATAGCAAGTGCATTTGATTTGACGGTCACAATTCGGTGGAGCTGGCTGTTATCGTCTGCATCCATCCATACAATTATTTTCAACCGCGATCTTTCAGAAATAGAGGCGCGTTTTTCTGTTTTCCTCTGTTTGTGTGTGCGTGTGTATGTATGCGTATGTATGCGTGTGTGTGTGTGTGCGTGTTTGTACGTGTGTGTATATATATATATATATATATATATATATATATATATATATATATATATATATACAATACACATACTCACATGTACACCACGATACAAAAAACAAACACATACATAATGCGTACAGGCAATCCCGAAAGAAACAAAAGTGTACACAAAGGATATATAAAAATATCCAAAGATATGGATAATACACCCAAAGATATACAAAATGATATCCAAAGATACATAGAAACACATAGCAAGAGCGATAATTAGGGTTCTTTGAACCGCGGGAAATAGCATAAGAGCCATGAAATCGATCTAATAATTCTTTGATCTCTTCAAATTCTGTTCTGTTTTCTATGTTTGTTTGTTTGTTTGTTTGTTTATTTATTTTTCTACGCCAATGCGTGTTTGCGCGTGCATGCGTGTGTTTTCGTGTGTGCGTGCATGTGTGTATGTGTAATATAATTATAAGCCTAATAATAATCATAACAATGTATGAGTAGATATGTTTGAATGTGTATGCGTGCATGTTTGTATTAGTTTCTTGTTTGCATGTTTATGTAAGTATGCGTATGTGTGTGTATGTGTGTAAGTAAGTTTGTGTGTACGTGTGTGTAAGTAAGTTTGTGTGTGTGTGTATGTGTGTAAGTTTGCGTGCGTGTGTACGTGTATTGGTATGAGAAGCAATAAAAGCAAAAGGGGGTTCTCAAAATAAATTTGAAATAAATCTTATCAGAGCAATCTGGCCGATCATTTAATTGGGTGAGTTCATCAAAGGTCACATGATACCCGGCCACTTTAATCACGTGATTGCTGGTATAATTATTGTGCTACTTACTTGAGTTGATGATGATAATGATAATGATGATAAGATGATGGTGATGGTAATAATAATAATGTTAATATTACTAATTTTGATAAAATTTAAGATATTTGTATAATCATTATCATTTTATGTATAATCATCATCAACCACAAACAACAACATCATCATCATCATCATCTACAAACTACATCATCATCATCACAAACCACAAAAACAATATCACCATTATCATCAACACCAACAACAAACATCATCATCATCGTCTATACCAAGAACAACAATAACGACAAATATTCACAAGTGACCAGACATCAATTCCATTGCTTCAGGCTGGCGAGCAAGCTCGAGCTAATTCATTTACTCATTCATTCATTCGCTCGCTCATTCACTCACTCACTCATTCACTCACTCACTTATACATTATCTTTTTCTTTCACTCATTTTTTATAACAGGTTTATTCATGAAAATAAACCTGTTATAAAAAGAGAGAGAGAGAGAAAAGAGAGAAAGAAAGAAGGGTGAGGGAGGAAAGAAAGAAAAAGAGAGAAAAAGAAAGAGAGAGAGAGAGAAACAGAAAGAATAAGCGAGAAAAAAAGTGAGAAAACGAATAAAAGAAGATGGAGTAGTGATTCCATTTTAAGGGTCGTTTATAATTATTGGTTAATTAAAATGCTACAAAGACTTCTTTCGCGGTGACGTATGATGATGACGACGATGACGATGATGATGATGATGGCGAAGATGATGATCACGTGATTATGATGATTGTTGTCAATAATATTAACAACTATGATTAAAAGTATTTATAGACAAATGCACACAAACACACAGGCACACAAACATTCATAGATACAAACATACATGGATACAAACATACATGGATACAAACATACATGGATACAAACATTCATGGATACAAACATACATGGATACAAACATACATGGATACAAACATACATGGGTACAAACATACAGGGGTTCAAATATACATTGATACTGACATACATGAATATAAACACACATTGATACATATACACACACACGTACATACACTCACATGCAGACAGAGGGATGATCATTCCAAAACTTCATCTTTGATGGGCGAAATAAATTAAAGTTGCATCAATACAAGCAGACCTTCAATGCCTTATTTTTATTCATTACTTGAGATTATGAAAAAGATTTATTGAAGTGAATAATAATACATTTTTTAATTCATTCATTCATTTTGAAAAGATTATGATCAAGATTTATTGAGGTGAATGATAGTAAATTTTTTGATTCATTTATTTATTTTAATTTACTGTTTTTTTTACAGAGACCCCAACTGCAAACACGTACTTCTATGAATATGTCTATGTCAGGTTTTTGAAGATTACAATTTTTTTTTGATAGCACATTAAACTGACGTCAACGCCGAGTTTTTTTTATCTCAAAGAAATCAAACTTCTAAAATTGTTAACAACGACAAAAACGTATACAAGCAAAAATAAAGTTGCAGCAACAACAACAACAGCAACAAAAACAAAGAACCAAGACCAACGAAGAACAACTCATCAATCACTTGATTTCGTCATCGTCACGTCAATATCCCGCAGATTAGGCGCTACACAAATGACATCACGTGTGTAGTGACGTCACTTACCACTACCATACAGGCACATGTATGTACGGACGTACGTGCAGTTGTGTGTCTGTGTGTGTGTGTATGTGCGTATGTTTGTGTGTACGTCTGTATTCATGCAAAATGTTGATTTGAACATAACAAATTCATCACATCTCGCGCTACCAATAAATAACCTTATTAAAGCACCATACTTTGATGTTAATGTCACTGCTTACATTTATAACATCAACAGCAATGACATTAATATTACTAGAGGTTTTTATAAATTATTTTAAACTAGTCAATTCGAAAACAACGCTAACAACAGATGTAGCAAAAGACAACGAGATACATCAACAGTAGAATGAAATAAGCAACAACAACATCACAACAACAACATCAACAAAAACAACAAAAACAACAAAACATCATCAACAACAACAACTTCAGCACATCATCATCAAAAACATTTACATCAACAACAACAATAACAACACATCATCAACAAAAACAACAACAGCAACATCAACACATCATCAACAAAAACAGCAACATCAACATACTATCAACAAAAACATCAACAAAACTACAAAACTGTGTGTGTGGTTCAGCGATTAGACCCCATGCTGCTTATTATTATTGTATATGATTGCTTGATTGTTATCAGCAAAGCAGCAGAAACATGAATTGAAATACCACATTAATAACATCAATAAAATAACATTAACATACACTCAACAACATCAATAACACTTCAAAAACTTAAACGAATTAACTAAATGTGCAACAGTAAATAGACTCTTGTAGCTAGGAACAACCATCAAAGTCATTTTACCCACCAACCAACCAACCAACCAATCAGCTAACCAACCAGCCAACCAATCAAACAACTAACTAACCAACCAATCAAACAACTAACCAATCAACCAACCAACCAATCAAACAACTAGCCAACCAACCAATCAAACAACTAACCAATCAACCAACCAACCAACCAGCCAGTTAATCAACCGATCAACCTTTGCTCTGTGTAGTACAATATTAATGCCACATTAATAAACCATAAATAAACTTTGGTAACAACAACGGCAATAACAAATAAAACAACAATAACAACAACAACAACAACAACAACATCAAAAACAATAAATATAATAAAACAACAGCAACCACAATAGTCGCAACAAAAACAACAGCATTAATAATCAAATAATAACAATAACAATAACTACGGCAACATAAATGACATCACGACACGTTAACTCTGATAAAATTTAAATGATTATTATTATTCCACGAATGTTAGTACAATGCTAGTAGCGATTAAATTATAAAAATTATGACTTCAACGACTACAACAACAACTACTACTTCTGCTGCTATAACAACTACTTCTACAACTTTTATTACTTACTAGTACTGCTGCTACTATTACTACCATTACCACTGCTACTACTACTACTACTACTACTACTACTACTACTACTACTACTACTACTACTACTACTACTACTACTACTATTACTACTACTACTGCTACTACTACTACTACTACAATTACTAATACTACTACTACTACTACTACTACTACTACTACTACTAAGAATAAAAGTAAAAATATTTAATAGTAAAAAGGGATAGTTATTTATTGAACAATAAATGTTTATGATCAACTTGTCAATCAAACACACACTCACATTGATAAACTGTTTTATGTCACAAATATATATGTATATATGTATGTATGTTTGTGTGTTTGTATGTATGTGTGTTTGTATGTATGTATGTATGTATGTTTGTGTGTTTGTATATACACGCACACATACATTCAAACAAACCTACAATTTATTTAGTCACCTAAACAATGAATATATTCAGTTAATTATTAATCAATAGCAATTATGCTTAAATTGCAATCCAGTAACTTATACATACATACATTTTAAGACGAGCATATATATATATATATATATGTGTGTGTGTGTGTGTGTGTGTGTACGTGTGTACGTGTGTTTATGTGTATGAGTGTGTCTGTATGCGTGTGTGCATGTAGCATTAATATATTTTGCTTTCAAATACGAATATTTTGATTTACGATAAATCAATTGGTCGAATGAATTAATGACTGAATGAGTCTTGGCCAGATTATTCTACTGAAAGGATTGGAAAAATATGGCATACGAAAAAGTGCTCTTATTTGGCTTAAAAGCTATCTACCTAACAGATTCCAGGGTTTCAGTATGTAGCATGAAAGGGCCGAGATTCCACTATGCAAACATTAAATTGGGATTTTCTGAGCGTAGAATTTTAAGGGCCTTGCTCGTCTTAATATATATATACGACCTGCCAAATGTCTCCCAGCTAATCGATGTTGTTCTCTTTGCAGGGGCAAAAATATATTCATCAGCGTTCGAAGTATAAAAGATGAGTTCTGTAAAGTACTTTATCTACAAATCACTCTGTGTGGCCATGTTACATATTTAGATAACATTTGTTAACAATTCATGTTAACCACAGAATCATTGGTACTAACAACGCACACTTGTTTGGCTGAAATAGTTGAGTTGGTCATCGACTAACAACCAACTTCTAGCATGCCTAATGGTCAAAGAACTTGTATATTAGTTGCTGAACATTTTTGCTTAAACTTAGAACATTTCTTTTTCGCTAGCAATACCAGATGAATTTGTATACAAATTCTGTTATGGTCATCTTGCTTTCCTGTAATTTTGAATCTTGAGAAGCGAGTACATTTTCGTTTCGTTTCGTTTTGAGTTATTAACTGAATTAGAGAGTGAGTGAAAAAGTGAGTAATGAATGAATGAATGAGTGAATGGATGAATGAACGAACGAACGAACAAACGAAAGATTGAATGAGTGCAATGCAATAAATCACAATTCGGCATTTGTAATTACATCAAGCTTTGGATAAATCACATTTTGATGTGTTCTTTTTGTTAATAGTATTATTAATGTTTTATTATTATTATTATTATTATAGTTGTTGTTGTTGTTGTTGTTTGTACTGATATCATTGTTGCCGAATATTAATGTTATTTTAAATGTAATTTTATTAAAGCCTCCACAAGACACACACACACACACACACACACACACACACACAC
Organism: Helobdella robusta; assembly: GCF_000326865.2. Lineage (NCBI taxonomy): Eukaryota > Metazoa > Annelida > Clitellata > Rhynchobdellida > Glossiphoniidae > Helobdella > Helobdella robusta. Next base: position 1,427,634 of record NW_008704544.1, read on the forward strand.
ACACACACACACACACACACACACACACACGGACACATACTCATAGAGACACACGCACGCACACACACAGACAAACACACCACACACAAGCGCACAGACACTTATAAACACCTATATTAATATATAGTACAAATTTCAAGACATTAATTCAAATTAATTTAGAAGCATTGCTTCGTTGGAGCCCATTGTTAATGCTATTTACGAGTCTGCAGTCACTTTTCAAAGGATTAATTGATTGATCGATTGATTGATGGCTGGATTAGTTGGGTGATTGATTGATTGAGTGATAGTTGAAAAGGTTTGTTGATTGGTTGAATGAATGTTTGAAAAATTTTTTGATTGAGTGAGTGATTGATTGGTTGGTTAGTTGTTTAAATGAATGAATGAGTGAATAAATGAATGAATGATCGGTCGGTTGGTTAAATAAATGAATGAATGATCGTTTGATAAATGAATAAATGAATGGTCGCATGATGAATGGATTAAATGACTGATTATTTGATTGATTGTTCGATTGATTGATTGTTTGATTGGCTAATTGATCTTGCCATTGAACATTCCACACAACTGATTGATTGATTAGTTATATGATTGATAGGCTGGCAGGCTGATTGATATATTCTACAAAATATTTTTTTTGCACCAATAAACTTTCTCTTTCATGTTTTTGCTTTAGTGATGATGGTGATAACGATGATGATGATGAAGATTCTGATGATGATGATGATGTTGATGATGTTGATGATGAAGAAGATGATGGTGAAGAAGATAAAATGAATGTTCATTCATCATTAACACTATTATCTCACGATCCATATTCCGTGTGTCATCTTAGTTTAGTACACTCATTCACTCATTTATTAATTACTTCAATGGTTATCTGATTAAGTTGAACATGATCAATTGTTTGTTTGTTTGATTGGTTGGTTGATTGATTGATTGGTTAGTTGGTTGGTTGGTTTATTGATTAATTGATTGATTGTTTGATTGTTCTACCTCTGGACGCAAAACGAAGATTGATTGATTTCCATTGATTGATTAGTTAGTTAGTTGGCTGATTGATTGATTGATCTATTAATTGGCAGATAGTTAGGCTAAGCTTATTTGATGTACTTGAAATCATTTGAAAAAAAAGCACCACCAATAATGTAATAACAACAACAACAACAACGACTACAACAGCAACAACAATTTATTGGCGAAACATTTAGCGCATGGTTTGGCGTCAGTAGTGTGCTAATGAGTTGATGAATAGTCCATACATTATGCTTGTTTGTATTTATGTATGTATATAATATATATGTATGTATGTATGTATGTTTGCTAGTTTGTTTGTATTTATATCTGTTTGTTTGAGGTTCGTTTGTATGTTTGTTTGTGTGTTTGCTCTTTCTTATGTTAGGTTAGTCTGTCTAAATGTTGCATCGGTTAAGCACTTCTAACTATTGCTCTACTCGATTGCACCATCAATTGGATAAATTTCTGAAGTATTTGCTGTTTGTAGTTTAGGAAATACTTTAAAGCATAAATTTTAAAAAAATATTTAAAATGTAACAACTTTAAGCGATATTTTCTGCGGGATCTGTATGCATTCGAACCCAATAACTGCAACATCGGTGCCGGCTATCATTCTTAATTGTTGCATTAATGCTTGCCTATGTTTTATTTTAGAAATTTTTTTTACTGTTTTAAAGTAAAAGTAGAGTTGTAATTATTATTTTTGGAGATATTTGAATTAATTTTTCTCAAGTTAATTGTTGTTGATGCTGTTTGTTGTTGTTGTTGTGAGGTGAGTGTAGCAATTGTAGTTGTTGATGTTGTTGTTATTGTGGTGCGACAAAACGAACTAATTGATGTAATTATTAACATAATTACTGTTTCAATTGTCGTTCGTTACAGCGGAAAATATATAGTTGTTGTTGATGTTAATTTTATGGCAGTTATAAATTTTGTTGTTGTTATTGTTAATGTTATTGTTGTTGTTATTGTTAATGTTGTTGCTATTTTGTTGTTGTTATTGCAGTTATTTTTGTTATTCCGCCCGAGTGTCGCCATAACATGACAGATCAAAGCCTACTTGTACACATACGAACGTTAAATTATCGCCTCCACTCTCTCTCTCTCTCTCTCTCTCTCTCTTTCCATTTTTCTCTTTCTATTTCTCTCTTTCTTTCTCATTTTCTCTCTTTTTCTCCTTCTTTGTTTCTCTCTTCTTCGCTCTCTCCCTCTCTCTTTCTCTTTTATTCTTTTTTCATATCTGTCTTATTTGCCACCGTACTCCGTCTTTTATGTTATTCTCTTTCTCTCTCTCTTTTTCTCTCTCTCTTTATTTTTTCTTTCTTTCTTTTTCTCTCACTCACTCTCTCTTTCTTTCTTGTTCTCACTAATTTGTACCTTTCTCTCACTTTTCTGTCAGAA
>NW_008704544.1:1430707-1432235 GCF_000326865.2 Helobdella robusta
CCATTAAGATAACCTACATCAACTACATTTCACAACACACTCATTCACTTGCTATGACATTAAATAACATCAACTACAACAACACTAATAGCAACAAAACTACAAACAATAATGACAAAACGTCAATTCATTTGTTTATTTATTTATTTATTAAAACATAAATTTATAAATTTATTTCATTCAACAATCATCTTTATTTACTCTGCTAATTCTACAATCAATCAGTCAGTCAATCAATCAATCAGCCAGACAGTCAATCAGCCAATCAGTCAATCGAACAATAATCGAGCTATGACATTAAATTATTATCATCGCGTTATCTTGTTCATGACACGAATAATTCAACATTGCCGGTATATACCGACTGGTACATATGCGTACAATACGCGCACATACACACCAGTACACACACAAATACACACTTGTACATAAACACATATATGCAGACACACATATATACAAACAAACAAACTCACACACACACTTGTTCACGTACATATACACACAAACACGCATACATACAAGCATACAAACATACTATACAAGATTATATATTTTTGATTTGGAAAATTCCAAACAAATGCAATTTATTCGCAATTTGGATAATGTTTCATTTCACTAATATAGCTTCTGTTGTTTTGCACATACACACAAATACACACACACACACACACACACACACGTACATACAAACGTACGTATACACACACACACGCACGCACACACAGACACACAGCAATTACATCCACGCGATGGTGGCCAGCATGCGATGATGAGTCGATGTATTGCATGATTTATCATTATTATTATTATTAATAATTGAGTGATCGAGTGAAGATATTTGTTGAAAAAAAAATGAAAAAAAACCAAACGAATGACGGATGGAATGATAAATAAAAGGAATGAATAAAAAAATGGATAAATTAATCGGAAACACGCAATCACTCGTCGCTTACAAGTTGCTGAGTTTGAATGCATGTGAGAACTAACAAAGCTTGTTGAACACATGCACGTACCGTAGTAATGGAATGTTCATTCATTATATTTCACATAACCCATCTATGTATGTAGTTGGGTAGGTAGGTAGGTAGGTGTGTTTTGCGTACATTCATTCAAGATTACTCAAGATTTATGCCACACACAAGCACACACACACACATACACGCCTAAACACACAAACATGCAAGATAGAGTGAGTGAGATAAAAAAGAAAATAGAGAGAGGTCAAGGGAACATCAAGAAAAATAAAAGAATAATAGAAAGCGAAAAAAAGCAGAAAACTAGAGATAGAAAGAGAACTGAGAAAAAAAGGTATAGAAAAAAGATAAACACCAACCATAGAGAGAGAAAAAGAGAGAGAAAGAGAGAGAAAGAGAGAGAAAGAGAGAGAGAGAGAGAGAAAGAAAAAAAAATAGAGAGGTATATATAAAGAGAGAGAGAGAGAGAGAGAAAGAAAGAGAGAGAAAAAGAGAGAGAGAAAGAGAGAGAGAGAGAGAGAGAGAAAGAGAGAAAGAAAGAAAAAAATAGA
>NW_008704544.1:1433520-1438247 GCF_000326865.2 Helobdella robusta
AATTAATTAATAGAACAAATAACTTGCTTGTAAATAAACTTTAAAATCAAAATTAAAAATAAATAAATCTAATGAGTGAAAATAGGTTTCATGAATGTTACATGGTACAACACTGCTCACAGTGATCATGTTGTTTTGGATTGATATTGACCAGCAGGCTGGGTAATAAGCACAGCCATCACGATCCTTAAAAAAGGCTCAAAATCTGATTTAAAAAACTACAAACCAATCCCTTCAACATCTGTACTTTGCAAGGCAATGAATTTAAGTGACAATCTTTTCTCTAGAAAGCAGTTCTGATTCTTTCAAGGCAGACCTACTGTTACACAACAACCAAATATTTTAATTATTTATTCTATTTTAATTATTTATTCTTAAAAATTGACTACACCATACTGGCAAGAAGCTTTGCCGGCCTCGCAATTTCATTCTATTCCATTCTAAAATTATTTTTTTATTACATTCACCAGGTCAGCAGACAGACAGAAACGTCGATGGAGCACGGGTAATATTTCAGTAGCAGCTGGAAAATTATCCACAAACTAAATTTTATTCGTTAGGTGAACTAGGATTGAAGTATACGTAGCATGTTGCGCTGTTTAACATGTTGTTGTTGTTGTTGTTGTTGTTGTTTGTCTTAGAAAAACCGATATTGATTTATTTCTAGTCTAGCTGCATTTGTAAATTTAAATTTCACCATTTAAATTTTTGTTATCATCTTCACCATCGTCTCGGTCATCATCACACATCATCAACAGCAGCATCGTTATTTTTGAATTAAACTTTTAATAAAAAACTAACTAAAGGTTATCGATGCAAACTGTACTACTACTACTACTGCTGCTACTACTGCTTCAGCTACTACTACTTTATACTTCTACTGCAACTACTGCTGCTGCTGCTTCTACAAAATACTACGACCACACACAGGACAATGACGACACACAGCTTCTAATCTACGCGCTGTTTAATCTACAATGCCATCATCATCCAAGTCACCTTGCAGTAATTTCAATTTTCATCTCAACAACAAAGAAACACCTTTAGGCTTCTTTCTCTCTCTGTATAAATGTATGTATGTGTGTGTGTGTGTCTGTGTGTGTACGTGTGTCTGTGTGTATGCCTGCGACATTTTTCACAATAAAATATTAATATCTTGTGTTTGGTGAAGATGGTTGTAAGTGCTAAATAAAAAAAAGAAATTTAACAGGGCTATACAGGTGGTACATATGCGTTCTAGATAAATTATTATATATTTATTAGTGTTTTTGTTGATGACGACGATGATGATGGTGATGATGGTGGAATGAATGAATAAATGAAAGAATGAATGAATGAAAAAAACATTAACAGCATGGCATTTAGCGTCAGCAAGAAAACTGCAATTCAATACGATGGAAAGTAAACTAAACACTAATTCATCGAACAAATTATTTTTAATCTTTGGTAGCGTAAAGCAAACGGAAGTCAAACACTCGCTGTTTAGTTTCCGTTTCCGGTAGTGCTATTAAGATTGTTTTTTCCTTTTCTTTGTTGTCGTCATCATCTTCTTTTTTTTTATATTTTTAGCAAGTAAGATGCCAATTTTGTTTTTGTATGATTCATATATGTATGCCCTTGCAAAATTATTAATATTAACATCATCGTCATCACCATCATCATCATCATAGTTTAAACGATCATCATCATCGTCATCATCATCGTCATCACCATACGTGTAGTCTCTTCAAAAAACATCACAACGCAATGCCAATTATGCTGATTATTTTTTCCACATCATCATCATCGTCGTCGTCATCTTCAACATCGTCATCATTCTATATCTCTCTTTTATTTTTCTTTCTTTTGGTCTTTCTCTCTATCAGTTTTTTGTTCTTTATAATTTTCTCTCAGTATGCTGGTTTTTTTCAAAATCTGTTTCGCTCATTTTATTCTGCTCTCTCCCCCCCTCTCTCTCTCTTTCATGTATATATATATATACCCTTGTAGGTATTTGTGTATTTATATAATGAATGTATACATGTTTCGTATTTAAATGTATGAGCGTATTAGGACAATCTGCTCAAATGTCTCTTAATCCTTTCTTAAACGAGCAATAGACAAAGTGATTCTTAATTCATCCTAAATGGATTCTCTCTCTCTTCTTTCTCCCTCTCTCACTCTCTCTCTCTCTCTCTCTCTCTCTCTCTCTCTCTCTCTGTCTCTCTCTTTTCATTATTTTTTCGTTCTTTTTTATTCTTTTCTATCTCTCTCACATCTTTCTTTCTCTCACTTCTCCATGCGTTCTATATTCATAACTTTATTTTCATCGTTCCTTACCTTGCACGTTGTTACCTTCTTCTCTGCGTCTGACAGAGTTTAAGCGATGGAAATAAAATTATGATTATGGAACACATGAAATTTACAGAACACAAAAAATTCATCCGATATACGGTTTGTCTTTTTGCAATTTCAAAAAGCTGGTCATAATTTTGAGCTAGAATTCGCCTCAGATTTTATATCAGCTACACGTGGGGTGCTTTTTTCCATCCAGAAGTATCCATCATTATATTAAGAGGTATGTGTTATCACATTATGGCGTATTTATCGTATCACGCGATATTTATCTTGCAATACTCCCATACCATGGATGACATTTCAGTGATGAATCTTATCAGATTAAAGTAATAAATTTATTATTAATAAATATTCATATGTAAAAATTAATGTTCAAAAATGTCAATAAATAGTCATGGCTCCTCCCACATTAAAAATTAATATTCATACATCAATAGTCCCCAAACAAATTTCACCTATGAAGAACCGGGTGAGCGTAAAAATATCTGAACGCCTCTTGATTGACACTCAGTTTCGTGACTGGCATCAAACGAGTGGCCCCACTTGTTAGGATATTTTTGGAAACCGGTTGTTCCAAAATGGTGGCTGGATAAACGGAAGTAGTGCTGTTCACGTGGTTGGTGTTTTCCAGTTCGGATGCGATTTGACGTTTCCACTTGTTTCTGCGATTTTGGAACCAAATTTTGACTTGGGTCTCTGTGAGTCGTAGTGTGGTAGCGAGGCCGGCACGCTCACTGCTCGACAAGTAGCGTTTCAAATCAAAGATGGATTCCAGTTGAAAGACCTGGCAGTTGAGTTGAGGGGGATGTTTGTTGTTGATGTTGTTGTTGATGGCTGTGAGTTGAGTGAAGATGTTTGTTGTTGATGTTGTTGTTGATGGCTGTGAGTTGAGTGAAGATGTTTGTTGTTGATGTTGTTGTTGATGGCTGTGAGTTGGGTGAAGATGTTTGTTGTTGATGTTGTTGTTGATGGCTGTGAGTTGGGTGAAGATGTTTGTTGTTGATGTTGTTGTTGATGGCTGTGAGTTGGGTGAAGATGTTTGTTGTCGATGTTGTTGATTTGTTTGTTAGATGCATGAAATTCACCATTCTTGTCAGTGTAATTCTATTGTCGACATGCTATAAATGAGATTGTAATCTCATCTCTCAATCAATAAACACCTCGTCTAGGAACAAAATTTCGCTGATGTCAAACTTGATGTTCAACGTGAAAGTTCTACGTGACCTTATTGAAATCAACATAACCTAACCCAAATCAACTAAAAATTTTCGGCATGACCTGATTTCGAGAGAAGACCGTCCTAGTTTTCTTCTTCCTGTTTCTGACGTCATCAGCAGTGCTGGTCGCCATGGTGATGCTGTTGTCGTCCGTGACTAGGGAGGCTAACCTTGAGGAAGAGGAAGAGGATGATCGAGATGATGACGGCTTTATCATTACGCGATCCTCATCGTCTTCATCGTCATCGTCTTCACAGTCATCATCTGTTTCAGTTTCGTTGTGACCATCATCATCGTAGTCGTCATTATCGATTTCAATGTCTTGTTTATTAAGGTTGTTGTATTTGTTGAGGTTGTTGTTTATATTTTTTGTAGGGATACTTGTTGCGAACTCTTCTCTAAGTTGATTTTCCATTGTGGATATGCTGAAAAGTTGACTGGCGTTTGTGTTGTTGTTGTTGACGTTGTTGGATATATTGTTGTAAAACGAACTGTAGAAACTGCTGCCAATATTGTTGACAACATTTTTATTGAAAATCATGCCACTGTTGTTGTTGCTGTTGTTGTTGATGATGTTGTTGTTATTGTTGTTGTTGATGATGTTGTTGTTGTTGATGTTGTTGTTGTATTCAATGAAGGGGTTGTAAAAATAGTTTGAGTTGTGATTAATAGTAGTAAAATGTTTTGAATACATTGTTGTTGACGGTGTTGTTGTTGCTGCTGTCAAAAAGGTCGAGCTGCTAAGGAAGTTGTCGGCGGTTAAAAATTTGTTGAATGGATACAAAAAGAACATGGGTTGTTTATAGTTTATGTTATTAGTGTTGATGGTGTTGCTGTTGTTGTTGATGTTGCTGTTGTTGCTGTTGTTGTTGTTGCTGTTGTTGATGTTGATGTTGTTTTTGATGCGGTTGTTGAAGCTATTGTTGATGCTGTTGTTGATGTTGTTGTTGTTTTGGTCGATTTTGTAATAACACAAAATGTTGTCTTCGTTACTGCTTCTGATAAAGTTATTGCTGTTGTTAGCCTTGTTGATGTTAGCACACTTGATGTTATTATTTTCATAGAGACACCGCAACAACATTTGTTGATGCCACGTAGAAAGGTGATGCTGACAGCAATCAGCATTATCAGTTGTGGATGTTTTCTCTGGCTCGTTTGTATCAAATGATAGTA
>NW_008704544.1:1438297-1455797 GCF_000326865.2 Helobdella robusta
ACCAACAACAACAACATCATCATCATCTTCATCATCATCACTATCATAATCTTTTTCTTCTTCTTCTTCTTCTTTTTATTCTTCTTTTGCTTCTTCTTCTTCTTCTTTTTTTTCAATAAGCTATTAAAAACAACTAAAAGATCCTCAACAACAAAAATAATGCCATCAAACGAAAAACCACACACATCAACAACAACAGAAACATCGTTATCATCATTAATATCAACAAAAAACAAGAGCAACAGCTTCATTATAATCATCCTCATCATTATAAACAACAACAACAGCATCATCACCATCAACAAAAACAACAGCCACATCATTATCATGAACAAGAGCAAACGAAAATGTTCGACAATGTTAATACAAGATTTTTAAAACCTCCTACTTGCCTTCAGTCACCTAATTAATGTAACTTCAAACATACATACATACATACATACATACATACATACATACATACATACATACATACATACATACATACATACATACATACATACATACATACATACATACATACATACATACATACATACATACATATATAAATACATACATACATACATACATACATACATACATACATACATACATACATACATACATACATACATACATACATACATAAATACAAACGAACAATGCATTTAATAGAAATGAAATATCTCTTAGAGCAATTTGTTTTATTCTTTGTACAGTTTCATACGTACTTTTCCATTAATACCTGTACCGTTGTTTAATACAAACATTTGTTGAATGTATTGCGTATTCTGTGTACCTTAATATATATATATATATATAAATATATAAATATATATATATATATATATATATATATATTTATTTATATATCATTATTTTTACTTCATTGTCTTCAACTTCTTCGTCATCATCTTCATCAGCATCCTCATCTTCATCTTCATCTTCTTCTTCTTCTTCATCATCAGAGTTGTCGTCATCATCATCATCATCGTCATCCTTCTAGTATTCACCGTCATAATTTTTGTTATCGTCGTAACCACGGTCGCACTAAATTGTAGAGAATTGTCCGCAATTAGCATGGCCAGTCATCATTCAAACCAAACAAGACAGTCGTCGACTCCATGAGGTGTGGCGTGGCGTGGTGTGGTGTGTACTTTGTAGATCCACAGGACGCTCTCACACACGACGTGTGGTTGAACGTACGTGCACAACTATTGTCGATCTATTTTTATACACACACTTTCACACACACACACAAACACACACACACTCACACACATTCACAAACACACACACACACATTCACAAATACACAAACATTAACAAACACACACACAATACACACCCCACACATACGCAGATGGATGCTTGTAAAGATTCATTTTAAAATTTTATTCAAAAGCAATTTTATCAGGAATGCTTTGAAAAAAATGTTTTAACACCGAACAGAGAGAAAGAAAGAGAGAGAAAGAGAGAGAGAGAGAGAAAGAGAGAGAGAGAGAGCAAGAGAGAGAGAGAACGTTTGCTATATATACACATCAACGCCTAGAAATACATACACATCACACTCAAAAACTCACTACACAGACACACACAGACACACACAGACACACACACACACGTTCACGCACGCACACATGCAATGAAACACGAAACCTGAAGCCCAACAAAAATTGTCTAAATACTTTCCGAGATAAACATTCAATTGTATTGTATGTGTTTTGTATGTGTTTGTATTGTATGTGTTTTGTATGTGTTTTGTATGTGTTTGTTTGTATGTGATTGTATGTAATTCGTTTATGTTTTTGTACGTTTTATATGAGTTCGTATGTCGTTTGTATGATCAAAAGCATTTTATTGGTTTGTATATGTAAGTCTTGCCAATTTTGGTATGCAGTTTGTATAATTGTATGCGTTTTTGGTATGTTTATTTGTAATTTGTACACTTATATAACCAAAGAAGACATATATGTTTACATAAGACCTTTAAATAGGTCACAATCACTCTATTTATAGTTGATCGTGACCTTATTAAGTTAACGGGCCAATGAGCGTTCGGTAATTATCCAGTGTCACCCTGTCTGCCATCATATCATATGGCAATTAAGATGAAGGATGATTGGTTGGCTGTTGTTGTTGATGATGGTGATGATGATTTTGTTGTTGTTGTTGTTGTTGTTGATGGTGATGATGATGTTGTTATTGTTGTTGATGATGGTGATGATGATGTTGTTGTCGTTGTTGAGGATAATGACGATGATGACGACGATGACGTCTACACCAAGTTTAAATGCAGTTCAAATACCTGGATTAGTTCCCTGCAGCACTGGCAACAAAAATAATAATAATTATTATTTAACCATAACAACAACAATAACAGCACCAATAATACCATCAATTACAATAATAATAAAAAGTTGGCGGTGATGATGATGATGTTCATTGTCTGCATTGAAACTAACCCATCAAATAAATTGCTCTCAACACTCAAGATTAACATTCTTCGTGCTATAATTATGACGATGACGATGATGATGATGATTACGATGGTGTCGATGGTGAAGATGACGATGATGATGGTGGTGAAAATAATGATGGTGAAGATGATGATGATGGTGACGATGATGATGACGAAGACGATGATGATGACGAAGACGATGATGATGACGAAGACGATGATGATGACGAAGACGATGATGATGACGAAGACGATGATGATGACGAAGACGATGATGGTGACAAAGATGGTGACGACGATGATGAAGATGATTGTAATAGTGACGACACAAAACCAGCAACACAACAGAAACAAATCGCAATCGCTAGAAAAAACATCATCAAGATGTCAATAACATTGCCAACGACATCCACAACAACATCATCAACAACAACAGCATCATCAGCAACAACATCGTCAACAACAACAGCATCATCAGCAACAACATCAACAGCAACAACATAATCAACAACAACATCATAAACAACAACATTATCAACAACAACAACATTATCAACAACAACAACAACAACAAGATCAACGACAACATCATCAACAACATCAACAACAACAACAAACATCAATATAAACAAACGGACACATCAACGACAACAACATCAACAACAAAAGTGACAATGACAGATAAAGATGATGAAATGACTGCGGTTTCAAATGTACTCAAGGAAATGAATGGATGGATGAATGAATGAATAAATGAATGAATGAATGCATAAATGAATGAATACATAAATGAATGAATGAATGATCGAATGAATGAATGAATGAACAACAGAATAAACATCAACATAATATACGACTAAAAAAAACACACAACGACTCAGACATAAACCTGAAAATGAACTGTTGAAAGCAATTAGCCAGTCAATCAGAATAATCCTCTTAACTATTCATCTATCCGTCCATCAATCCATCCATTTATTTAACCATTTGTCAATCCATCCATCCATCCACTCATTCATTCATTCATTCACTCACCCATCAAGCTATTTACTACTACTTCGTAACAACAAATAATTTACTAATCCAACTATATATCCATCCAACGATTTATCTATCTATTTAGCCTTCTGTCTATCCATTTGTTCATTCGTTCTTCCATTTATTTACTCATTCATTCATTCGTTCGTTTGTTTTTTATTAATTCATTTTTTCTAGTAAACTTTATTGATTCTTTCATTCATTCATCTGATTTTTATTTATTTTATAATATTGATAAAAGTATTTTATTTTAAATTCATCCTCTAGATGTCAATATGAAACGATTGTTTCGTCCGAATAAAAGATGTGTTTGAATTAATTTGTCTAACGTTTGTTCACGTTCATTCGTTTGCTCGTTCATTCGTTTGCTCGTTCGTTCGTTTGCTCGTTCGTTCGTTCATTTATAACTTTTACAATATATTTAATTATTTGCTTATTTATTTATTTATGATAAACATGCAAATTGGCAAAAACAACAATACACACACCACATACACGCACACTCACACTACACACACACATACACACTCACACAGACACACACACACACACAAACACAAACACACACAAACACACACACACACACACACATGCACTTACATAAATTCAATTATGAACGCGTGTTTGACTATTTAATATGCGGATAATTCAATACAAGCCAGACAACAGCCCACATAAGAATATAAGATGCCACTTTATCACATCAACAACATACGCACATACAAAATTTGTGTACGCCCAATGTACGCTTCATCCTTGACGTCATTGTACACGTCATTGCATACATCATTGTACACTTCATACTGCTACACCTGGTTGTACATTTATTTGCGAACATTTTTGCATAAATTATCATAATCTGCTATGCATATTAATTTTTATAAAAGGAAGAAAGTTAGGGCTAAAATTGTTGTGTATACAAAATAATAATATAAACAATAATAATAACAACAACAAAACACACTAATCATCTGCATCATTCCCTCAATATACAACACCTGTTGCTTTAAACAGTTAAAAACACTCTTACATAACAACACATACTCATACTTATATACGAACGTACATAGAAACGTACATAGAAACCCACTGCAAACACACACACACAAATAAACACACACACAAACAAACATACACACACACATATACACAAACACACACACACACACATATACACAAACACACACCTGAATTTTGTTTGTCTGGGTGGTCGTTGTTATGACAACACGATCAAAACGTTGATGACATGTGTGCCTATAATAAACAAACTTATATTTAACATATACACGCACACACATACAAACATACATTCAAGCATACAAAAAAAAAATTAAACTTAAATTTTTTACTATTCAAGAGTATTTTACCAGCGAATTTTAATATGAAAATAAAGTGGATTAAAAAAATTTTTAAATTTTTAAATTAAAAAATATTAATAATAAAATGAATAAAAAATTATTGTGTCATTTTTGAAAGATTTATACAAAGAAAAAAAAATTATACAAAAAAAATACACGAAAAACGTTAAAGACAACATGTGGCCAACCTATGTCGCGTCTAAGTAATAATCGATATCATCAACCTCATCTTCATCATTATCATCGTCACCGTCATCATCGTCATCATCATCAGAAGACGGGCTATCTTGAACAACATAATTGCGAATAATAATAATAATAATAATTGGAACAATAAACATCGGAATAATTACAATAAATTTTAACAGCTACCATTCGTCAGTTACGACTTGGATAAAATTATCATCGTCGTACATACATACATACATACATACATACATACATACATACATACACACACACACACACACACACACACACACATACATACATACATACATACATACATACATACATACATAGAGATACACACACACAAAAACATACATATATGGCATGCAGTTGGACAACGTGAAAAGCAAGAAAACCGTTCAAGAACTGTTTCATTCCATTTAAGATTGTAAAGATTATTATTGTTGTTTTTGTTGTTGTTATTGTTGTTATAATTAATGTTATTGATGTTATTCATTTATGAATTGATGTTCTTGCTATAGTGTTAGTTTGTTATTTTATATAGATGTTTAAAGTATGGTTGTTGTAGAAAATTTTTTCAATATTAATAATTAGAAAATGAATGAATGAAGGAAGGAATTGATGAATGAATGAACGAATATATGAATGTAAGCATGAACAAATTTAATTTAGTTTAAAAATTTAGAAAATTTTTGTTTTTTAGATGAATTATTTTTGAAACAATTAAGAAAAGAATTTGTTTACATGAGAGGTTAGCGATTAGTTTATTCAAATAGAAACTCACTCACTCACTCACTCACTCACTCACTCACTCACTCACTCACTCACTCACTCACTCACTCACTCACCCACTCACCCACTCACCCACTCACTTTTATTAATCATTTAATCACTCACTCACTCCTTCGTTCATTCATTCGCTCACTCTTTCGACCAGAACAACCCAGCCTAATTAGTAATCTTCTTTGGTCTCCAAAGATAATTTAATAAAAAATTTTTTTTTGTATTTTTTGGTTCTTTCTTTCTTTAGAGAAAAGTTTTATGATCTTTTGGTTACATTTATAAACGCAATGACGTCACAGCAGTTACATTAACGTAACTAAATATTTTATGCGATTATTTACGTGCTACGTTTTAAGCAATCAAATAAACAACAATATTTAGACATAAAAGACGAAAAATTGGTAACAAAGTATACATAAACATAGACAGCAAAACAAAGTTATAAATAGACAACAAAGTATACATTGACATAGACAACAAAGTATACATTAACATAGACAACACAACAAACAACAGTAACAAAAACCAGGTCAATATCATGACATCTAAAACATTAACAACAACAACAGAAACAACAGCACATTACATCAATGTTGAAAACTCCGACAACAGCAACAACATAAAAGATGACAACAACAACATCAATTGTAGCCCAGGTAATGACTTTTAGATATCATTTGGATAAGGTTCTCCTGTTAAATCTATGCATTGAAACTCATTCCGACATTTATATGTCTATGATTTTTTTTCGTTTTGGTTTAAATTTTTTTTGTCTTTGTTGTTGCTGCTGCTGTTGTAGTTTGTCTTGCTGTTATAATATCAGCAATAATATTAACAATACTAGTTGTGGCAGTAGTATTAGTAGTAGTAGCAGCAGCAGTAGTAGTAGCAGTAGTAGTTGCAGCAGTTGTCGTAATAGTAGTTGTAAAGAGGGTGTCGTCGGTATTAAACAACAAAATTTATTATTATTACACTATTACTGTTCTTTGTTTAAAATGTAAAAATAAAATTAGAAAATTTAAACAATATTTCACGACTTGTTTCATTAATCGACCGAAAATAAAATAAATGGCAACTATAAAAGAATGCATTCACGATTAGCAACAGAGTACACATATACATAGACAACAAAACAAAATTTTACATAGACAACAAAACAAAATTATACATAGACAACAAAACAAAATTATACATAGACAACAAAACAAAATTATACATAGAAAACAAATTCTAGCCATTTTCTCTACATTGTTTCATCATCATCGTTATCGTCATCATCATCTTTTTCATCATCATCATCAGCAACAACACTACCACCAGCATCATCATCATTGTAAACATCAGATAGAATAATTTAACAGTTTTAATTTTAAAGTAACTCTTATGAACTCAAACAGCAATAACAATTAAAATAATTTTTCGGTAGCTGACTGAAAAAGAATTTTGTTTTTGAGGATTAACTTGCAAAGTTTTCAAAGTATAAATTGAGAATTTTGTTGTTTAATTGAAAGAATTTTTAACTAATTTAATGACATTAAAGTTTAATTTAAGCGCAACGATGAACATGCCTATAATAATTACAATTTCTTTTAAGCTTTTTTAACAGCTTTTACGATGGTCTTTTCATGACTGGAAATTTTCATTGAATTACACACACTCACATAAACAGATAAGCACACACGCACACACACACACACAGAGATAGAGAGAGAGAAGCACACACACAGGCATACACGGATACACAATCTTTTAGTTTTACTGTGAAAATTCATGCAGTGTGTCCATAAAGTAAACGCTGGAAGGTGTAAGGAACAATTAATAATTTATAGATCACCCATCATCATCATCAACACCGTCATAAAAATAATCATCATGATTCTCATCATCATCGTCGTCGTCATCATGACAATTATTATTGTTTTTTTTGTCGCTATTGTCATACTTAGATTCAAATTCATACAAGATAAAACAACGCGGGTTGAGGTGTTTGTTGTAGGCAGCTGAGGTCGGTGCAAGAGGTGTTGCTGGTTGTTCGGTGTACAACTTCTTGAAGGATTTGGGTTTGGCAGGTAAAAAACAATCGAGTTGTATGAAGAACATAGGAGGACATACAGCCGAACAAGCGTCTTACTGGATATGGAAAGCGAGTTTAATTAGTTAACAGACGAGCTTGTATGCTCGTAAGGCTCAACACTCCCAGAATCGGCTAAGCGTTTTACTTGGCTCGTCGATATAACTCACATTGTGATATGTTTCTATGTAAAGAGTCTAATACGCCTAAAATTTTTCAGTGTAGAAGGAGGTGATTTTAAAGCGAGGCAAACTGTTTGTTCAGCAAAAGACATCCAACTGATTTCTGGATGTGGCCCTGTTTCTCGAGAGTTTCAGAAAGTTAAAGGGCCGAAACACTCCTTGACGGAAACTCTTCCTCTGATACTACGTACATATATGTACATACATACCAACTTACATACCTACATACTTACCTACATACATACATACATTTATACATACATACATACATACATACATACATACATACATACATACATACATACATACATACATACATACATACGTACGTACATACATACATACATACATACATGATACATACATACATACATACATACATACATACATACATACATACATACATACATACATACATACATACATACATACATACATACATAATCCATTTGTTACTTGATGTTTGACGGTTCAGTGTCACTCATCATGTTTTGGTTTTAACATACATACATACATACATACATACATACATACATACATACATACATACATACATTCATACATTCATACATACATACATACATACATACATACATACATACATACATACATACATACATACATACATACATACATACATACATACAAAGTGAACTACTTTGAACACTTAACATGGCTTTATGAGGTCGTTGTTGTTGATGTAATTGGCGATGACTGTTGTGTAAATAATGTCTCTGTTGTTGTTGTTTATGATGTAGTTACTACTGCTGTTGATGTTGTTGTTGTTGATGTTGTTGTTAATGTTGTTGTTGATGATGTTTATGTTGTTGTTTCATAAAAAAACCTCAGCCAATTTATTCTCTTGTATAAAACAGTGTATAAAACACATAAACAACAACAAAAATTTTCTAAACAACAACAACAACAACATTGGAAGCAGCAATGACAACAACACAACAGCAAAACCACAAACCACAAAATTCTTCACATGATCGCAATCTCTTCATGCACACTTATCAGCGCACATATCATCATCATTCATCACAGTTTATAGCCAGCCGGGCGTCCAACCAAAGAAAAAAAAATTTTTTTCGCCGAAAAATTCCAACTCGCGGACGATTTAATTAACCAAAATTCTTCTCATCTACGTCACATATGACGTCACATCTCCCTAGCCAATCAGATGCTCCCTTAAGTTATTTTCCGCTTTTTTTGTTTTGTTTTTCTAAAATAAATAGTTATAATTTGAATTTTTAGTGTGAAAGAAATGTAATATTAATGCACACACACACTCAAATTCACCCATATAAATACACGCACACACACATACACTCACACACACACACAGACGTTTGAGTTACTTGACTAATTGAATTGTTTCAATGGGACTTCGTGATGTCTATGCGTCTATTTTCAAGTTTACATTAATATGGTTGATTGGATTTTTGACTGATTGGTTGGTTGGTTGATTGATTGATTGGTTAATTAATTGATTAGTTGATTGATTGATTAATTAATTAATAAATGAATTAATTGGTCGTTTAAGTGTTCCTACTTTGGCTGGTTGACGGGTTGTTTAATTGGTTAACTGGTCGATTGATTGATTTGTAGACTGGCACTCGTTTATTAATAAATAAATAAATTAATTAATTAATGATTTAATTGGTTGGTTGATTGACTTCTTTTTAGTTGATTGGTTTTCTACATGGCTGGTTATTTAAAGGGTTAAATTTTTTCGACTTCGCGGATTTCTATGGAATATAAAGCAAAATTATTCTTGCCTTTAATATTATTGTTAATATTATTAATTATTATATGTATTATTATTGTTATTACTATTATTTATTTATTTATTTTTATATATTTTTTTAATAAACTTGAAATCACTCTTCCTGAAAATGTTCGTCAATGAGTGACAGGTTGGTTGATAGGGAATTTCTCGCCGAATTCGTCAAAATATTCTTCGCAATCAATTCAGGTCTATCAATTTTGTTTGATCCCTTGTTTGTTCGTTTGCCTGTTCGTTCGTTTGTTTGTTCATTTATTCGCTTGTTCGTTCGTTTGTTTTTTCATTCATTCATTCATCCATGTCTACATTCCGTGTTTATGGATTTATGTTTAGCCGCGCTTACGTGTTTCATATATGTATGCGTGCGTGTGTGTGTACGTGAGTGCGTGTGTACGTGTACGTGAATGTGTGCGTGCTTATGTGCGTGAGTATGTGTGTTTACGTGCTTATGAGCGTATTTATGAGCGTTTTTCTGAAAAAAATTTAATCAATATTTTTATTTAGGGCTATTTATTTCATTCAATTATTCACGATATGATTTCATTTCATTTTTTCCATGTTATTTATTATTATTATTATTATTATTATTATTATTATTTATTCATTCAATTCTGTATTGCAGTCGTTGTCAAATAGAGGCTCTTTAGGTTATCGATAACATTTTGCTGGATGTCAAATTATTTTTATTATTATTATTGTTGTTATTATCATTGTTGTTTTTGTCGTTGTTGTTGTTTTCGTTCAGTTTTGTGTTTGTTTGTTTATTCATGCATTCATTGATTCATTCTTTCATTCATTCATTTGTTTTTCCATTCATTCATTCATTTTTTCATTCAATCATCTATCAGCTCAAACCTTTGTAGATTTATTCATTCATCAGTTCATTTTTTCCACAATCCATCTATCATTCATTTCTTTATTCACCAATTCATCCATCTATCAATTCTATCATTCACCAATTCATTCGTTCATCTATAATTTCATTCATTCACCAACTCATCTAACCATCCATCCATCAAATCATCCGCCCATCCGTCCAAACATGTTTTCAGTTTACGCTACGTTATTTTAATTCATCACATTAATCCTCTCCAACTTTCATTCTTTCATTCATTCTTTCTTTTATCAATCCGTCCATCAATCATTTTCTTACGTCATTGTCATCCTCATCGTTATCTTATTCTTCTTGTTATTAATTATATCATCATCGTCATCATCATCGTCTGAAGAGTGTTTGTCTTTTATTTGTTTTCGAACTTTCCATCTTTCTATTTATTCATCCAATTTTATTAAAAATTCACTCACTCACACACCCCCTCCCTCCCTCCCTTCCTCCCTCGCTCCCTCCCTCACTCACTCACTCATTCACTCACTCTCTCACTGACTCACTGACTGACTCACTCACTCACTCACTCACTCACTCACTCACTCACTCACTCACTCACTCACTCACTCACTCACTCACTCACTCACTCACTCACTCACTCACTCACTCACTCATTAATCATCACCATCTCTCCACCTATCCACCAGTTCTGCTTCCATCTCATCATGTTGGTACTCACTCAGTTCGTTTGCTCACTCGTTCATTCATTCGTGATAATGTCCGTTCATCCATTCTTTTACCCATTCATTCGTTCTTTCCTTTTTTCCTTTTTTCATTCATTCTTTTAGTCATTCATTCATTTACCCATTCGTGTCTGTCCACCCATCCGTTTTTCAATCCATCAATCTTAAAATTAAAGAACAAGTACAAATATTCAGGAATAAAGAACCACAATAATTTGTCGACTTTGTTGTTGTGGTTGTTGTTGTTGTTGCTGTTGTGGATGTGGCTGTTGTTGTTGTAGTAGTTGTTGTTGTTGTCTTAGATGTTGTCAACATTGTTAATGTAGTTAATGTTCGCGTTTTATTTTAAGTAAGTTAAAATTTCTGTTGTTGATGTCATTTATCGATGGAATTTTCTTCTAAGAGATATCTACATAGAAGTGACGACATTATCGGACGGCATTGAG
The DNA here is from genome assembly GCF_000326865.2 of Helobdella robusta. Classification (NCBI taxonomy): domain Eukaryota; kingdom Metazoa; phylum Annelida; class Clitellata; order Rhynchobdellida; family Glossiphoniidae; genus Helobdella; species Helobdella robusta. Next base: position 1,450,169 of record NW_008704544.1, read on the forward strand.
CGGCAGAAGCGGCAAAAATAGCAGCAGAAGCAGTAGCAGTAGCGGCAGACCCCAATATTAATGTTTATAAGACCGCCAGCGTTGCAGATTAATGTTTGCTCTTCTCGATAAAAGATGGCGCTACGAAATGATTTAGTGACGTCATTGCCGATATGGCAACAAAAAACCTAAACCAATAGAAAAAAAACAGTCACAAATGCAAATGCAAAAAAGAATCACGCGGTTATTTCGAAGTCATTAAATAAACATAGTAAACACAACCCACGTGACCTTCACGTGACCTCCACGTGACCTCCACGTGACCTTGACCTACTTACGACGTCGTGACCTTCGTGTTGATCTTCGCTATTACTTCCGTTTTGGCATTTATGCTACTCTCGGTATGAGCCGTAAGTAACTGCAATTATACGCACACAAACATTCACGCAAGCGTATACACTTACAAACTAAAACACCCACACACACACACACACACACACACACACACACACACACACACACACACACACACACACACACACACATATATATATATATATATATATATATATATATATATATATATACACTCACACATTCCCACATGCACACTCACACATACACACAGACACACAAACATTATAGCATAAAAGTGAATATTATTTTCTTTATTACATTTTATCTTTAACTTTTTAAATTTAAAATACTATAAACAAGTTATACATTTTTGTATATATACAATAATATATATATATATATATATATATATATACAAAAATTTTGTATATGTACAAACATCCTGTACATATACAAACATCTTTGTATATATACAAAAAATTAAAACGATAAGATTCCCATGTGTGTGTATGTATTTTTTTTGGCTTGCAGGCATCATACGATGAGAATAACAAAATATTTCTAATTTCTTTCACACACACACTAACACACACACACACATATATATATATATTCACACACACGTACATACATACACACATATACACACACACATACAAACAAGCTAACACACACATACTCACATAAATACATAAAATTATCTATGTTTTTTTTATTAACAATAATATAATAATATTATTATTATAAATTTTTTAACATTTACTGCCTAATAAGTAGAGCAAAATACACTTTTAAATGTTCTATTAATGTTTTAATGTTCTGTTAAATGAAAATACTTCAGAAATTCTGCAAAAGTACCGTACAAATACCTGTTAAGCATCGATACAAACCCATAACACACTGACAGGTATTTGCAGAAAAGAACTGACAACAGCTGATGGAAAAATTATAAGACACCTCACTAACATTCAATCACAAAATCAGATTCATAATTGGCGTCAGAATTTTTCGCTACCAAACGTCCACTTGACAGCTTCACCACGACACGCCGCAGCCACACACGCCACAACCACATACGACCACGCACAGCCACACGACACGACAGACACATTCAGATGAATGTCCGCAATTATTTCAAGCTGAGAGCTGAGTAGAGCATAGATGATACATGCATACATACGCAACACACACACACACACACATGTGTGTGCGTGTGTTTTTACTTGTGTAAGTGTGTGCGTGTGTGTATGTATATGTGTGTTTATAACAACAATACAACAACAATACGTTTATATAATGTTATTTCAAGTACATTAACTTTACATACATCGATTAACATACCGTTAGGCGTTTCCAATAAATAAAATTATCAAAAATTAAAACATAAATATAAATAAAAGAGGAACAGTTTTTTCGAATTGAAATATCAGATAAATCATCTGTTGTAAGATTAGAGAGGAAATTCAAGAATGTCTCGAGATACTAAATGTCACGAAGGCTTTTTTTGGTTTATGCCTGTGCGTGTGTATGTTTCTCTCTGTGTGTGTGTGTGTGTGTGTGTACGTGTATATGTTTGTTTATGTATGTTTGTGTGTGTGTGTGTGTATGTCTCTGTGTGTACGTGTATATGTTTGTTTATATATATATGTGTGTGTCTGTGTGTGTCTGTGTTTGTGTGTGTGCCATCTTAGAGAAAAGGTTATGAAATGCGATGTCGGAGACAGTTACGTTAATAAATAGTTTGTATCCTTCCTCGCTTGTTGTTGGTGCTCAATGATTCATTTGAGAGGAACAAGATACAAAATTATTCCACAGAGAAAGATAGAAAGATAGAGAAAAGGAAAATAAGTAAGGGATAGACAGACAGAAGATAAGTTTTAGAAACGAGAGAGAGAGAGAGAAAGAGAGAGAGAGAGAGAGAGTGAGAGAGAGAAATTTAATAAATGGATTTGATCGCATCCTTGGAGCATTCAATAACAAGCTGAAGTAATTTGAAACTTAATTGAAAATTAGCAAAGATGAAATTCATACGGAAATAAGTTCGATTAAAATTTTAATCAAACTAAAAAATACCTGTCAATAAATCATTGGAAGATGTGTTGATAAAAAAAAAATAAATAAAAGAAGACTTTATTTTTAAACCGCCATTGATCAAACTTTTTATGGCGACAAATTGTCCTTCGGTTTATTACTCAATCTCTCTCTTTTTCTCTCTCTCTCTTTCTTCTTCTATTATATTCCGATTTTTTCAATATTATCAATAATTTTGAAACAGCTATCCAACGTAGAACGGGATGAAATAAATTGAGATATTTGCAAATACAATCGTAGTCTCTTTATTTGTATGTGTGTATGTATGTATGTATGTATGTATGTATGTATGTATGTATGTATGTATGTATGTATGTATGTATGTATGTATGTATGTATGTATGTATGTATGTATGTATGTATGTATGTATGTATGTATGTATGTATGTATGTATGTATGTATGTATGTATGTATGTATGTATGTATGTATGTATGTATGTATGTATGTATGTATGTATGTATGTATGTATGTATGTATGTATGTATGTATGTATGTATGTATGTATGTATGTATGTATGTATGTATGTATGTATGTATGTATGTTTGTATGTTTGTTCTTTCATATGCGCGTATGTTTGCCAGGCATGAGCCGATAATTAAGTCATCTACCATCTGTTGTTTCGCAGATAAGAATAGAGATTATTAATTAATTAGATAATTGATTAATTGAATGATTAGATAATTAATTAATTATCTGATTAATTGATTGATTGATTAATTGAGAGCAATAATAAAAGTAATAAGAACATAAGTTGGTTGAGACGATAATGATAAGGGAGGGTTGAATTATGATTAATGTCGGTTGTAGGGAAGAAAAGATAAAGTTGACCATGATAAAAAAAGTTAAAAATAATTATAATGATGATGATGATGATGATGTTGATGATGTCGATGATGACGATGATGATGGTGGTGATGATGGTGGTGATGATGGTGGTGATGATGGTGGTGATGATGGTGGTGATGATGGTGGTGATGATGGTGGTGATGATGGTGGTGATGATTGTAATGACCATGATGATGATGATGACGACGACGACGACGATGATGATGGTAAAGGAAAGTAAGAAAGTAGTTTTTTGGCGGAAGGAAGAACAAATGAGAAGCAAAGAAGATCGCAAATCATTATCAACTAGCGGAAAAAAAGAGAACTGGACTACCAATGCTAAACTATAAAGCAAAAAGTGAATAACAAGAATTAACCAGCAACAAAATACAATTGAAAACAGAAAACAAATACAAAATACACGCACACACACACACACTTCCATATACACGCATACAAAACCCGCCATACAAACACCCACACGAACACACACCCAAATACACACGTACAAAAACCTACATGCAAACACCTACATACACACATACAAAAACACACACATACAAACACCCACATTCACACATATAAACACACACACATAAACACACACACATATAAACATATACACACATTTAAACATCCACGCACACACATACAAACAGCCACACACAAACATACAAACACACACACACACACGTACATGCAAAACTAACAAAAAAAACCCCAACATACTTGATGTTTATTTTTGCTATTCTGTTCGCCTTTTCAGCAGCAATTAACATCAAAACGAAAATTTTACGACTACCTCCATTTATTTATGTGAGAAGGATAATAAACTGAGGTACATATTTCTGGAAGAAAATAATAAAAATAATAAAATAATAAAAATAATAATTATAAAATAATAAAAATAATAATTATAAAATAATATTAATAACGATGAGAATGATGATCAATACAACGATGATCAAAGGTATAAAAGGTTTGTTGAAAGCTACAATAAAAGAAATCAAAGGCTAAAACAAACAAACAAACAGACATACAAACATTCAAACATACAAACAAACAAACATACAAACAAACAGCAATAAAATATTTCTTGACAGCGATATGAATAGATGGGTGATTTTTTTTTGAGGAACTTGAAATTTTAAAGTTTTCTCGTAAAAATACTAGCAAGACAAAAGTTATTGCATGTTAATGTGCCATAGAAAGTAGACTAAAACGTAAAAAAATGATGTCTCTTTCCAATGCACACATCCAATTCCTTAGGTGCTGTAATGGTGTAGTGGTTGAGTTGCCTGGCATCGAGGCCAACGTAACCGGGTTTGAATACAAAGATATTCCCGCCGTGTATTTACATATGCCGTGTGGTTGGTGGTAATACCTTTAATGAATGAATGAATTGATGAATGAATTGGTGAATGATGAGTGAATAGATACAACAATTTTGGAAACATGTTTGTATGTTAGTTCGTGTACATTTATTTACTTGAAAGTTCATATCTAGAGGCGTCAAATAATCACCCAAACATATATCATTTGTGTACACATTGTATAATTTGTATTGCTATTTGTGTAAACGTATGTGTATATGTATATTTTGTATGTGTTGTATGTATATGGGTATTTTTGTATATATGGTGCCATTTGTATAGACAGTTTTTGTTGAATTATATAGACGGATAGAACGTGACTTGATTTATTGCCATCTTTTTAATTTCATGCAAAATATTTCACAAAGTTAGATACAAATACACTTGTATACGAACGCATAATACAGAGAAATACAAACTTATTGTTAAATAAATATTAAACAAACAAACAAACAAATGTATCATTAAACAATCCAACAAAAAAACAAATATGAACAAATTTAAACAAACAGACAAACATATAAACACAAAAAACAGATAAAAACGAGTCTATATAGAAAAATGCCGTCATAGAAAAAAAAGAAAAAAAAGACAAACAGATACGATGAGAATATTTTAAAATGTGTTTACATTTGGATGAAACACCTATGTTTATTCGTTGTAACGTGTTTGCTTTGGAACACAATGCCAGTGTATTCTGTGTGTGTGTGTGTGTGTGTGTATTTGTTGTTAACATTACACAAAATTCTTTCCATTTTTACATGCAATAATAGAGTATTTCCAATTTTGACTAAATTTTTAGTATGGTATCAAAAAAAAAGCAGAAAGATAAATTGAAAGAGAAAGAGAGAAAGAAAGAGAGAGATAGAGAAATACATATTTTGCACAATGAAACCAACAAATTCATATATTCAGGCTTTCATTTTAACACTGCTGTGTCATATCGTCAATTTGTTTTAACAAATCAAACACAAAACACACATTGGAAATAGAATTTAAGA
>NW_008704544.1:1460797-1484378 GCF_000326865.2 Helobdella robusta
GTCGTTTGTTTGTTGTTTTGTTATCTTTTCAATTTAATAGTTTTCTTTCTTAAATGTTATACTTAGAGTATTTGAAACAAAAACAGTGTGAAAACAGTGTGTGAAAAAAACTTATCCACATCGACATAACGGCAACATACATACTAACATGCATACAAACAAACATGCATGCATATGCATACATACAAACATGCATCCATACAAACTAGGAAACATACATACATACTTACACGAATACATGGGTACATGCATCCATGCATGCATGCAAAAGGTCCCAGCAATAAGCAAAATTTTATACATGCCATAAAGAACGATTCACCAACATATTCGCATATTATGTTTGTATGCAAATCAACATTCATACAATGCTTCTGTATTTTTGGTATTGTATTTGGTATCTAATTGTAAAGGCACGTATACTCTTATTGATATTTATGGTGGGATAGTTTGTATTTATATTCATATCCATTGTATAACAGGTATTTGGCGGGCATATACAATAACCATACAAACGTGCAAGTGGTATCTGTATGTGTTTGTATTTCAAAATGTGTATATTTGTTTGTGTATGTAAAAATGTATGTATGCATGTTTGTATGTTTGTATGTATGTAGGTATGTATGTATGTTTGTATGTGAGTATTTCAATCCATTGTAGAAGGGACATGTTTACATAGATTAACCTCTGATGCAGTCAATTGTATAAACAGAATTTTGAACACATAGGGACTAGTATAATTATACGCATGTATGTATGTGTGTGGTAAAGAGAGAATGTGTTTGTATGTATGTATGTATATATATATGTGTTTGTATGTGTGTTTATGTCTTTTTAATTTGACTTGTTACATCATATTGTATGTGTACTAAGTTGCGTTTGATGAATGGGTATTTAATTGTATGCGTATGTAATTGTGTTTTTGTTCGTGTGTGTGTGTGTGTGTGTGTGTGTGTGTGTGGGTGAGTTTCTGTGTCTGTGTGGTTGTATGTCTGTGTGTGTCTGTGTGTTTTAAACTTTCATTATCAGCCTCTTCTATTGATAAAAATTTTTAACTCTGAAACGAAAATTTATATCAATTAAGTTTAAATTAATTAAATTTACTTTAAATTTAATTCCGGGTGAGAGAAAGAGAGAGAAAGAGAGTAATTTGTCCCTTCTTCGCATGCTGCTGATGCTAATTTTAAACTTCTGTAGACAGTCTGCATTTAATTTGCAAGGCTATTTGATCTGTATTTTATTTCATTCTATTTCATTTTTTTGTTTCTCGGAGTAATCTTTTTTTTTTAAAACTTTGGTTTTTTTTCTTATTTACAATCTTTCGTTTCATTCCTTCATTTTCTTTAGTCATTCATTCTTTATGAGTTAGTAAGTGTGTTTGTGTGTGTGAGTGTGTGTGTATGTGAGAGTGTGTGTGTGAGTGTGTGTTAATGTATGTTCCACGAAATTAATGTTTAATTTCGTGAGTATAATACTTAATTTCGGGTCTTTCTAACTTTTTCTACTTCAAACGAGTTAAGCTTTTTCTTATCGCCTCATGTTTTTTCCCTACTTCCATCTGCAGGTAATAAATATTAATCATGTTTCATTATTCTAAAATGCGTGCACACACAGCGCATGGCACACACAGCGCATGACACACACACATACATCCATACATACATGCATATATACATAACAAACATACATACATATATACATAACAAACCTACATACATACATACATATATGCATGCATGCATACATATAGAAAGATTCATGGTAAAGTTGCATGCATGCAATAGACCCCTGAGAGAATTAAAGCGATCTAAATGTTTCGCAACCAAAAAACAACAATAACAACAACAAGGATAATAACAGTAGCAACAACAACAACAAAAATAATAATTTTTATAGCAATAATAACAATAACATTATTATCAAAAGTCCCAATAAAAATAAACTCAGCAACAAATGCATCCCATTTTTACGTACACTGTAACAAAAATCACCTCTACAAATATTTCTATCAACATCATTGCTGTTAATATCATCACTATTATTATTACTATTATTATTATTATTATCATCATCATCATCATCATCATTATATTTATCACCAAGTCACGTGACTGGCCGACACGCGCGTACATTGGTTACGGCGTCGAGAAGAGAGCGAGAGAGAGAGAGAGAGAGAGAGAACTTAGGTGTTACATATTTAATGAAGCCATCTTCCCTTCCTCCCCTCTACCGGCATCATCTTCTCTCTTTATCATCTTCTTTTATATCAGCATCTTCTTTATTGTCCAATCATCGTATTCTTCTGTTTCGTCATGATTTTCGTATTTTATCATATCATGTTCTTGGTTATCATAATGATCATTACATTGTTTAGTCACTGAAGAAGATAATGACGACGATGACGACGACGATGATGACGACGACGATGACGAAGAGAATGATGATGACAACATTGATGACGAGAATAATGAAGAAGATGATGACGATGGTGAAAGTGATTGTCAAACGACACCAGATATTATCACTACTTCATCACCATCTTCATCACCATCTTCATCACCATCTTCATCACCATCTTCATCACCATCTTCATCACCATTTTCATCACCATCTTCATCACCATCTTCATCACCATCTTCATCACCATCTTCATCACCATCTTCATCACAGCTCAGTACCCATACCTACATTACATCGTCTACAACCAGCCGACTAATGACGTCAGTGTGAGATTGACAGATCGAAGAAATGACAGCATGATATCGAGGCCCGCCAGGAGTCCGCTACAACTTGCCTCATTAGAAAGGGCCAACAAAGCTAGAGGTCCCCTTTTTTTTGTCATTTTTCTCCTTTTTATCTTTCTTAATGGAAAATTTTGTTTTTCATGAAAATGTATTCAATTATGAATTTGATTGAAGATTTACGATTCATTGCTGGATTATTTAGTTAGTGTAAAATTTGATGACACAGTGTTACAAATCTTTGCAGGAGTCTACCAGGAGATGTGCACCTACGTCACTCCACACACGCCCCTCCTGCCGAAACGACCTTCCAACCCCAACACAGCCTTTTCCGTTTCCGCCTTCAAAACCGTCGGTAACTTGAACAGCCTGGACCAGAACTGGACCTATTGGAGTGGTGCCGATTACATTGTTGAAAACATACCGAAACGCTTGAAACTCGAACGAGTGACATTCCACAAGATTCGTCTGGGTAGTAGCAGCAGCAGTAGCAGCCTCACTGGCGGTGGAAGCAGTTACAGCTACAGCGATACGATGTCGTTGTTAGGATCGCCCGTGTCGTCGCAGCACCACCAGCACTACCACAACTACAATTACCACTGCAGCAATAACGAGAATTTCAACGACGACGATTCATTTTCGTACGTCCTGCTGTGTGAGATCGGCGATGCTTTGGTTGATATGAATAGGACGAGAGAGTTCATCGACACGCTGAAGTACAGGCAGTGTGGTGTCACCTCCATGTGTGTCATCGACCACTTCTTCTAACGACTACCAACAGTCACTCAACTACGCTGCTACTGAATTTTATTCCAAGAAATCTTAAAAAAAATAAAATGCATTGTGCAATGTAAGTCTGTCGGAATCAATGTTCATACGGCTTAAGGTCCTTTTTCAGACGAATCATGGGCATGTGAATAGTGATGGATCGATGTGATGGTTCGATATTCGTTGGTCGTTCGGTATTAGTTGGTGGTTCGATAATTGTTGGTTTAAAATTTGATGGTATTCGTCCTATTTGAAATCGATAACTTGCTTTTTAAAACCGATTGAAGTAAGCGAGCGCGTCATAAGGCTGTTTTATGTGATTTTTAAATAATTTTTCAACAATATTTCATTCTTCTTCCTTCGGTAATTAAATGACTCTATACTTAAATTCCTCATTTTTCAGCCCGTGTACTATAAACTTTCTTTTCAATGCATTCGTTAACTGCACTCCGTTATGTTAAAATAAACTATAACATTTCTATAATTCATTCCGCAGTTCTTTAAGTTAATTTATTTTTTCGCCTCCTCAGATCAGTCTTTTCCTCTCTCCTCTTTCTCAATTTTATTCTACGTTTTTCTGATTCGATTTTTTTTTACCCTTACTTTCTATTCTTCTCTCTGATATTTGTTTTTCCTCCCATCAATTTACTTACATCTCTATACCTTTCTCTCTTCTCTCTCTCTTTCTTTCTCTCTTCTCTCTCTCTTTTTCATTCACTTCTGACTTGCTTGCCTCTGACGACATGCCACTAGCAGTTAACTCTCTGACATTTTTTCATCCCAGCAAACCCCCCTTATAATGTCCAAGTACTTTTTAAAGAACATCGCCGTTGCATTATCACCATCGTTATCACCATCAGCACGGTCGTCATCTTCTTCGTCGTCGTCATCATTTCAATCACTGTTATCACCATTCCCTTCATTATCATCATCGTCGTCTTCATCATCGCCAATAACTTTATCATCATTATTTTGGGATATGTTCTTTCTTCTGCATAAATTTCTATTTATAAATCATTCCAAATGTGTTATTATATATAACTGTTGTCCGTTACCATGAAAAAATTAATTTTCAATTAATTATTCAATTAATTATAATTTGTTGCCGGAACTTAGATGAATTATTGATACCCGGATAACTATATGGTAGTTTATTTATTATCCGACATTAATACGAATCCCATGTATATTGTAAATGAATTCACCTCCTATTGAATATTCCCAAGTAAAATTTTTTTCTACAAATTTTTAGATTTTAAACTAAGTTCACGTTTTGTAATACATCTCCAAACAGTGTGCTAATGTTTCTAATGTTTTCAAACACACACACACACACAGACACACAAAAACACAATCACACAGACAGACACAAACACACACAATCAGACGCATACACAAACAACAACAAAACACACATACAACATATCCACACAAGCATGCAAATAAAATTACAAAAAACAAGCAACAAAAGCTCAATTTAAAAAACTTTTGTATTTCAATAGTATTTCAATTTATACATATTATGCATATCTATATATAATTATTTAATTATAATATATATCTAATCTATAAATAAATACATATATATAATTTTTTAATTCATTCATCTTTTCAGTAATTTTTTTCTAATTTTCTCTTCAGCTTAATATACTATTAACACAAGGTAATTTCTTTTCAACAATTTCGTTCATAAATTTTGTCAGCATGAAACACACATACAAATACAAACACACACGCACATACAAATACAAACGAACATACAAATACAAACACACACGAACATACAAATACAAACACACACACACACACGTACACACACACACAAAATCAGTTTTTTTAATCTCTTTTTGTGAGTTTTTTTTGACTAACTAAAACAGAATGTGCTATTCGAGTATATTGACTTGCAGCTTCAAAGCAAAGTATTCATTTAGAAATTTACGAACCATTTCGACCTGAATCTCAAAACGATTTGCCACTTTATTTTTACGAGTATGCTACAACAATCCTTCCCCTTCAATGTTACCAAATGTAAAAAACAATACGGTCTATAGGATTCATTTGGTCTCAGGCAAATTACGATATCGTTTCGTTTTAAAATAATAACGAGACACAGGCGTCATATCAGTTATATTCAGCCGATTACAACACAAACTATATCAAAATAGTTTAATTAAAAATAGTTTGAATGAATCAGTCAAAATTATAAACCTAAAATTTAGACATGCCTCAATTAATATGACTTCATTTCTCAGCTAAAATGACGTCATGTCTCAGCTAAAATGACGTCACATATAGTATATAATAACCTAAGAACTAGATGGCAGTTAAATCAAAAAAATACATTTCTACAAACTACTAGCTAGAGCAAATTATAAAACCTGAGCTGCTTTAGACATGCACTATTTGGAGATAATGAATTTTATTACAATTTTCGTAAAAAATAAATACATGAAAATTTTTACAAAAATCTATTAAAAACCAATAAAAACATTAACGTTAAAATCCTTTTCCATTATCGCCAACAAGGTAAACCAGTTAATAAAGTTAAAATCTAGGACACCGTACAACTTTTTGATCTTAAAACTCATTATTTAGATTAAAAAAGGTTATTATTATTAATAATAAACATAGCTGGTACTGTACATGTATGTATATATGGAATATTCTATGTTTAAAAGCTTTCTGCTATGTAAACAAAATTTTTTGAGTTAATGGTTGGAAAAACGTTTTCAGAAATGTGAACAATTTGTATAAATAAACATTGGATCATTCATTATGTACATAAGGCAGTTTACGTTTGCTACGCACGCACACACACACACACACGCACACACACACGCACGCACACACAAGCATGAAACAATGCCAAGATTACTTTGAAACGAGAAGATGATGAAAGTGGTGATCGAATTTAATGGTGGCGACATTAAAAATGATGACGCGATGCCACTCATTGGAAAGTACCCTGGTGGTAGTGGTGATGAGAACAGAAGATAGGTGTAGCAGTGACGTCACTATGACGTCACTGCTTTGGCGACAACCACTTCTGTGTAGCCGTCGTCAGGTGTAGACTCAAGGTACAAGCTCTAAAGAATGGTTGTAAAAATTATTTCTACTTAAAAATTTTCAATCATTACCGTTTTCAAAAAAAATCATTTAACCAATAAAAAGTAGTTCATAATTGGTATACAGACAACCCATCCAATTAAAATTAAAATTGCAAACGATCAACGGACCATTCGACTAATCAGAATACAAATTTTAGGTCTCTAAAAAGCCAGTCAACTAATGAAAATAAAGAGAGCAACCAACTCACATGCTCATTGGCCAGATGAAGTAATGAAGAGAATGCTATTGGGATGCTAAGGTCTGAGGCTAATTTTTTAGGCAACTGTTTCTGAAGGTCTTTGTAGAGTTGTGTGAACAAGACACTTGTCGACTTATCCTTAAAAAAAAATAAATAAAAATTTGAACCTAAATCTAAATAGTTTTTTCAAAAGTTTAAAAAAATGATTTTCTAGAAATGGACTAACAAAATTTTTCTTGATGATTCCATAGAGTACTTTCTTGAGTAGGTCCATGTCTATCTTCTTATCAACTCTAACGTAATCTATCTCCGTCCTTGGAATCTATATGGAATGCACGGTTAGCTAAGAAAGCAGTACAAACAAGTATTACAAAAAGACCAACATCACCATAACCGAACGATCAAGGCAGAAATGTTCCACACCGTCCTCATTATCACCATCCACACCACATCCTCATCCTCACAACAATCCACATCACCATTCACACCACCACCATCATCATCATCATTACCATCCACACCACCATCACACCCCACACCTAACCATTCTCGGCTGGGGCACAAGATCCTCACCGAACGCCAACTCAGCCCCGCCATTCCCCTCCCTCTCGACCTGGTTAATGAACGTGCCACCATTCATATCATCATCGCCATTATCAGCGTTATCGTCGTCGTCGTTGATGATAGCGGCATCAGCAGGAGCGCCACCATCACCTGCCAGTGATTTCGCTGCATCATCATCATTTGCCTCGTCGCCATAATCAGCTGCACCATTGTACGGTCCGACATCATCATCATCATCCTCCCCCCCATTGTTGTTTGGTTGCTGGTGGTGGGTTTGAATTTGTATCGATGGTCACATAATGACTAACAACGAAAAAAGAATAGTGGTGGTAATACTGATGGGTTGACTGATGACGAAAATGATGATGATGAACATCTGATCATCTGACGATAACAACAACGATGGTCAGATGATGATGACGACCAATGATGACCATGACGTACCGATGGACAAAAGTTAAGTCGATCGTTGTTGTTGTTGTAGTCGTACTTGCGCACATCAACTGAGGCCTGGTTCTCAGGTGTGTGGTCCACGATCTGCATACAGAAAGCAAATTATTATTAAAGGTTAAATCAAGCGTCAATAGGTAGAGGTTAATGGTCATTCCTTCATAGTAGCACCTGCTTCAGAGGTATCAACAGCAGACACACACCACACACAAAAACAAACTTACGCAGCATACATAAACACATGTGCAATACACGAATAAATACATCTTATGCATTGCACATGACAAAGCAGGGTTACCCAATATGACCTGACCTACGACTGACCTACGACCATAAAAACATCACCATGACCATCAAAATTATTTGCCACATCATCATTTTTGACACCATCACCATCGTCAACCAGCCAGACCTTGACATTTGCGTGGAAGAGCTGCATCAACGAGCCCTCCTCGTACTCACTGACTTCCGGCAGGAGCAGCGACCTACCGTCACTCTCGAGAAACGTCTCCAGGCCTCGAGTCGTCTTCGCTTTCGTTTTCATGAAATGCCACTCAGCGTCGTCTGCTATTAGTTTCGTTTTTGATTTTTTACTTTTATTTGTCGCGGGTAGTTCAGAATCTCTGTCATTCTCTTCAACGTTGCTCTGCGTTGTGAACTTCACTAGGAAAGTTTCTTTCGTCCTTGCAGAATTTTTTTTCGTTGGGATGTTCACTGTTTGAATGATTGTGTTCATCGTGTTCACGAAGTGATAGAATTTAAAAAACAACTTGCAATGCTATGAACCTTGACCTCCTTCTTACTGAATTCAACAACTTATGCTACCTAAAATATGTAGACATACTTGCATGGTTTAATTGTTTTGTTGATTACAAATGTTAAGCATTTATATTACACAGTATATTACATTATATTACCAAACACAATTACTGAACAAAACCAGCAATCAATCAAAGACTAATTAACAAATTAGATTCCACCCACGTGACTTCTTCCAGTGGTCAGGTCCCGCCCACATTTTGAGAAAATCTTTTTTATACATGGAACCTTCGTGGTTCAGCTCCAGAGCATCTCTTAAACTCGAGATATCTCCGGCTCTAAAATGTTCAGAAGTGGGGGGTGTAAAAAAAGAGTTGATCATTTGCATAATCATCTTACATGCAGCCATCATCATCATCATCATCAAATTCACTGTCGTCATCACTTTCATCATCATCCTACTTTATTTTCTGTACAGTTTCGTGCATCTTGAGCATGTCACCACTCATGTCAGTCAGCATGACAGCGCTGCCTAGATAATTAGCATAAATTATTATTCATAATGAGGCTACACAATACCCAATTAATATAATGAATATTCATAATGAGGCTAGGTATGACCTAAAAAATAGAATGGTTACAATCATATTATAGACCATAAATAACAGGCAACACATAGTTTCTTATCACAATTCCTTCGTTTTTATTACAGATAACAATAACGTTAACCAATAAACAAAAACATTCATCACATTAATATTAACAACAGTCTTTAGAAGAATTAATTAACATAATTAATTAACTCATAGGCCCTTACTTGAGGTGTGAAGATTAACTTGAGTTGAATCATTATCGCTCCTAACAACGTTATCAACGTCGTGATCCATGACGTCATCGTCATAAAAATCATTGTTGGTGTCACTACTGTTGTTGTTGTTGTTGTCATTGGTGATTGGTTCTGCATCTTTGTCGAATCTGTACTTGTCAAAGAAGGATAGGTCAACGGAGGGTTGCTGTTTTCAATTTGAGAAAAAAAAATTATTAATTTATGATTCATCTATTAGTTTGTTTGTTCATTCTCTCAATCATTTATTCATTCATTCATTTATGTAATCAATCAATCAACTAATGTGCCAGCCAGCCAGCCAATCAATCAACAGCAGCCCTAACACTGTTGTCCGAACTGAATTTAAAGTTGTCAAAAGTCGGGCAGATGAGTCTCGATGAGGAAGCCAGTTTTTTCAGTGGGGCTGAAAAATAGGACAGAAGAAAAATAATAAAAGGCACAATCCTTAAAAAAATGAACAACAATAAGCGGCCATATCACTCTTAACAAATCTCAAATTGTATAAATTGTGTGCAAGCTAGGTTTGCAATTTCAAAATTTATAATAATATTAGAGAAGAACCAAAAATCCCAAACAACCAACCTACTAAATTGTCAACATAAACATAGTGGACAGCTGCTTTGGATAGCTGCTTCTGCTGCTGCTGAACATCATCATCAAGAATATCCCAGATGTTGAAAGGTTTGTTGAGATCTGTCATAACGGAGCAGGTGTCATTGTAGGTGTGATGCAGGTTCAGGATCAGACTTTTAGAGGCACCCATGTCGAATGCTGTTATGGATTTCTTGAAGTACGGGTTCATCTGGAATGGTGGGAGGGGTATAGGTGAATTAGTGGGGATGAATTTGAGTTATGTGTTATATAGATACATATATATGTATATATATATATATATATATATATATATATATATATATATATATAGCGTTTTATTATCATCATTTTAATCAGAACCAATCTTATTTTTTTATTATTACACCTTCACCATTATTCATTATTATTGTTATTAACATTATCACTAACATCGAGTTCAGAGTCCAGGTTATCAAGGGTGATATTCTTCAGGTTCGTTTCGATGACCTTGCTCTTCTTCTTCTTCTTCTTCTTCTCTTTCTCCTTCTGTCGATCAGCCTCCTCATCGTTGAGCGTCTCATCAGTTGGAAGCCCTTGGTGAGTTTTCAACAAAAAAAATTTCATATAAATTCCTGAATTATTATTTTTGTATTCAGTTTTTTTTCAGAAAATGTTAAATTTTCACAAAAACCAACAACAACGACCAAAATGAGAATCCAAATAGTATGAAACTACAAAACATAATATTTATTTTAAAAAACTTTGGAAAATTACTATTTAAACACCCTACTTCCGGGGTCTTCCATTGTCGATCGATCTTCATCACCATCTTCGCCATCCTTAGTGGCCACCTTGAGACGTGTGGAAAGTTTGCAGGCAATGTCATGCAACGAATCGACTCTGCAACCGTATATCTTGGCACAAGCCTCAAGTGCATAGGCTGCTAGCTATATAAGAATATTAATTTTTCATTATTTTAAACTTTAACGCGAGTATTTGAAAAAATGCTTAAACAGTTTAAATTAATTAAAAAGACTAAAATTGGATGAACAAGTGAACGTGTAGACATGCGCCAATGTGAATTCTGAATTATAACTGACACAATATAAAAGAAGATCTAACATTGAAGTCAGTATCACCCTTGCCTATGATGACATCTTCAGCAATGTTGATGAGGTGAAGATCAAATGCATTCTTCTTTGTAATTTTCTGTTGAAGTGGAGAAGATAAACCCCATTGTAATTTAAATTATGAATTTTTGAAAATATTTAAATGACTTTATTATGTCATAAATTTTATAGAATTAAGAAAAAATCAATTGATATCATTATTAAATCAAGTCACTTAACATGAAAAATAGAACAGACTAACATTTTCAGCGGATAATTTTAGACAAAGTTGAAGGTGGTCACTGGCATTGACGTCTGTTCTTGTCACTGGTTCCGTCTGTACATCACTTTTCCTAATTTTTTTCAAGCAAACACTCCAGTTGACATTTATTTACTTCTTATATTATACTATTTTTCTAAATTGACTCTAGACTAGAATTAAGCTTTTTATTTTTATAGTTTTAGATTACCACTAGTATAACCCAAAAAATGAGGAATCAGTTATAAATAACAAATCAGGTAGAAAGAGAAAAATTTGACAAACGATTTTTTAGCGGAATCGATTATTTGATTGTTCTTCTCGTGGTCATCATCGTTCGTCAGAATCCGGCTGCCTAGAGAATCCACCATTCCTTTTGACGTAACGACACTTAGTGCTCGGCGGCCAGATGGCGACACTAATCCAGGACTCCGCAACCGTAACGGCGTAACTGGAAATTCGTAAAAAATTAAATTGTTATTAAATTTATCGCGAATTTATCGAACGATTAAAATTTATTTACTCGCAACTTCCGCAGCCATGGCTTTCGTTTGTTTTTTTTTCTGAGAAAAAATATTTCAAATCGATGCAAAGCCGCGAAAAGAGGACAAAAAGCGTGAATGAATGGAAAAGCAAAATATTTTGAATTGCACAAAGTCTCTATCTGAAAAATTTAGAAGTACTTGTGGTTGTCACTTTCTATTTATTATATTGTTTGGTTATTAAGTAAATTGTTTTATAAATATTCAATATTTTAAAACAATCTGTAATAGAGTTTTAGGTCGATATTCATATAAATAGCAATCTGCCATTCGGCCAAGTGCCTGCCGTTCTGCCGTTTAGCTCTTATCAAGTTTAAAAGTTTTGGCGTAAATCGTTCACTCGGTGATTTCTTCGCGACGAGTTTCACTGAAAAGTTATTAAAAAGTTGTTTTATTACTTATTAAAAGTGTTTTTTATTTTCAAAAATGCAAAAGCAAACAGATTACGGTGAATCGGCCATCCTCAGAAATAATACTAAATCTGGTAAAAATGTTAGTTAATAAATTTTGTCTTTTTTTTTTTAAATTAAAATTTTTTAATTAATTTCATTTTATAATCATGGTGAAATTAATTGTAATTTAACGATAAAATAACGTGTAAGCTTCTCATGTGAGTAAATTATATAAGAATGATAATTTTTTTAACAGAGACATGCAATCTCCTTGCTGTCAGAGAAAAGTTTACATGCACTGAGTTCAGTTTCTACAAAAATATCTCGAGTCAGGCCGCCATCATCCACCTCTAAACTCCAACGATCGATTAGGAAATCTTTCATAAAGGATTTCAAATTAAAACGTTTTACTTTTAATGAAAGTAAAAAGTATAATGATGATGATGATGAGAATGTTAGCACTGCTACTACAACTACTACAAATAACATTGCTAATGGCCATAGAATTGATACAAGTGATTTGTATTATCAGCAATGTGCTAAAGATATTCTCTCAGAAAATTTCAGTAATCTGGATGAAGTGGTAATAAGCAACTATTTACTGTAGTAGTAGAATATTCAAATTTGTTTAAAAAGTATTACTTCATATTTAGCATTTACTGTTACATTGGGATTAAATTCTCTTGTTTGTTTGGCAGGAACTCAAATGCCGAAAAAAAATATCTATAGAGCTAAAATTGTTAGAGGGGATTAAAAAATTAAAGAGAGCCAGTTGTAGCGGAGGCGGTGTGACCAATCTACTGGATGCTGCAATTAGGCAGATTGTTCTTAACAAAAAATTAAAGGCTCTCGTACTGGAAATACAAGATTACAGAGCTCACAAAGTTCTACTCGATCCATCCAACTCTTTTATAAAGTATTTCATCGAGTTATTAATACTTTTAATCTTTTAATATTATTATTAACGTTTGTATTAAATTCTGTTGAATCTTGGAATGACATTATATTTTTTCAATACCTTATTTGTTAAAAATTGAGTTGTTTTTTTATTGAATGCCAATTGCAGCAACAATGTGCAGCCTTGCAGGGCAAGTTTTGCCATATCAAGTAATTAATTCTAATTACTTTACAGTTATGATGTTAATGATGAGGATGATGTTAAAAATAATGATGATTGTGATATTAATGATGCTGATCATAGTATTGCTGGTGATGATGATTATGATGGTGATAATGATGGTGATGATTACAGATCTGAGCGTTCCACTCGTATGGAAGGATTCGGATAATTTCTTACATCGATTTGGTTAATTTTCTTTGCTTTTATTTTTGCTCTTTGTTTCGTTGAAATGTTAATCTGCAGTTAATACTAATAATAATGATTAGTATTGATGATAGTTATATTGATGATGATGATGATAATGATGATGATATTGTATTGTTGACTGTAATGATGATGATTATGTTTTTTGTACAAATATAAGCATTCTGTATTAGAACATCATGAATGTATGAGAAAGCATTAATTAAGATTTACATTGAGCTTTTACAATAGGGTGTACATTCTTCACATTTCTTATCCACAGACACAAAGGCCTACTCTGTTTTTTGCTTGTTAAACATTGGCTCTCAGTTCTTTGAGACAAAACTACTGGCAAATGTTGATAAGAATACTTTTGATCTACTCTTTGACGAGATCATAATCTTGTTAGTTTTCAGTTTTTTTTTTATTTGTAAATTGTTTTCCAATTATTTATTTTTTAAACAAAAATTCAGTTTGTTTTGTGTAAGCTTATAGGATGGAAATAAGCTTTATGATATATATCCGAACTTTTCAAATTATATATCAATTATAATTTGAAAAGTTCGGATATAAGTGGCTTTTAGATTAATATTTAAGTAAGACAAATTGAAATCATTGAAAAAAAAAATGATCAACCATTGCCATGAGATCTAAAATCTCTAAAAGTACTAATACAAACACACTTCACGTTGGTTTTACCATTTGTTTCTCGATATCTTCAAGCTACAATAAACAATTTCTTAATAACTTCAAACCCTGAACGAACGCTCCCATCTTTAGTGATGACGTTCCTAAAGATTTCACCTGCACCATAGAGGTGTATGCACATAGAAAGACTTCAAACTCATCGAGATTCCTATCAATTGGTACGACGCCAAAAAAATTGAGAAGCAGATTGAGTGATGTCTCCTTCAGTTTTGTATGTTTCTTCTTTTATTTTTCACATATATATATATTTATTTTATTTTATTTAGTATAATTCTTTTTTTTTGTATATTTTAGTGTATTTTTAATGCAAATCGACGCACCTTACATGCCAGGAACTTCAGCCATTACACAATCAATCACACAGCCCATATGCATAGATTTTCAGCAATTTCTCATATTCATTCATAAAATTTTTAATCGTTTTTATAACCTTTTAAAGTTTGTTAGTTTGAATATGTTTTTTACCTTCTTACCAGAAAACTAATGTTAATGATGTAGACCACTCCTCTTCATCAGCCTTACATGAGTTAGTTGGGTTTTGTTGTTTCAATTATTCAATTAAATTAATTAATTTATTCATTTATTTACAAACTTATATGCATGTTTATTCATAAATGTAAATGACTATGAAGTCTGAGATTACTAGCAGCTGTCAAATTATGAATGAAAGTTATCAGAAATGTTTGGATGTGTTTATTATTAGATTCATCCCTCTTGTTTGGGACTTTATTATTTAAATTTATTAGTCTATGGTACTATTATTATTGAATGTTTAATCAAATTGAGTTTTATTGATTTATAAGAATAAATTTTTGAAATTTATCATAAGGGAGGTGATGTTTGAGCGCGTGGCTGATGGTTGTGTATCAGTTGATGATGTCCTTAATGTGAGAACTGCTTTCAATCTCAACGTATACAACAACAATGGTTTGGTTTGTTCGTTCGTTTATTTGTTTGTTTGTTGGTTTGCTTGTTGGTTCATTTTGTTTGTTCTTTTGTTTTCTATTTAGTCTTTCGATGAATTGACTTAAATTAATTAAATTACATCAAATAAGCGGATTAATTAAACAACATTAATTAAATAAAATTAAATGAATGGACACCCGATTTTTAAAAACAGATGTCCATTCTCTTCCACTGTTTGGTCAGTTTTGTGGTCGACTCCATTTGAGACCCAACTGCATCAAAAATTCCCCAGCCAATCATGAAATTGTTAACTGCTGTGAACGCCAACAGACGACTGGAAAAATGAGATGTGGAGGTGGAAAAAGAGAGAGTGAACATTGTTGGCATGGATTGCTGGACATTCGGAAGAATGTTTGTTATAAGTTTTGCTCTTGTGCTATTCTTTTAAACTAAAGAAAAACTGCTATTCTTTATTATATCATTAATTGTGTTGTAAATTATATATATAAATATATATATTCGAATTTTGATAATCAGCAGAGCAAAGATAAAAAAGAAGCTATCACTCATTCCATGTGTTATTGTAATTTAAGCATGGAATCATTGGATGTGTATTTTAGCCAATACATTGATGGCACAAGTAATAGACAGCTGTGGTTTAACGTTAAACTTGATGATGTATGTAGCTATTTTTTTTTTAAATTATTTTGCTATTAAATCCATTTGTCACCTAATTATAATGTGATCATCTATATAACTTAATAAATGATGTTTTTGACAAATTAAATGTTCTAGGTCAGTTTGAAAGTTGGGCCACTGGTAGAAGATAGATTTACAATTGAATTCGGCAGCCATGTTTATCACATTTCATCTTCTGCTATCGCTGATGATAATAAAACTACTCACTTAAATGGCAAATTAAGCCGTGATGAGGAAAATTATAATGGCGATAATAATGATAATAGCAGTGATGATGATGGCGACGTCAATCAAGACGATGTTATTCGTTTTAGAAATTCACTGCTTCAAAATATTGTTAACCATAGTATGTTATCTGTGGTCGTTTTGATGAATTTTTCGTACAAATTTTAAGAATTAGCTAGTTGTCTGTCATGTTTTTCCGCTGCCGTTTGGTTATTGTGGATACGATTGAATTTAATTCTATTTGATGGATATATCTTTTGTTTGTTTTTTTTTCTCGTTTTAGCTACATGGAAATATTTTTACGTAACCTTCACTGACTTCCCGAACGTCCCAAAGAGCAATAACTCTCTCTCTCATACCAACAGTGGCGAAATTTGTAATAAAATCGCTAGTAATTTGAATGCTGCAGGTCCCAAAAAAGTTTTTGATTTGTTAACTTTTTGCTGAATTATGTTTTTTTGTCCATTTATTTGTGTCTATTTATTTGTTCATTTAAATAATTGGTCGTTTATTTATTTTTTCAATTCACAATTTTTTTAGATTATCTAAAATGATTCATCTATCATTGCAGATAGTTGAGTTAGTTTCTTTGTTTAAATTATTAGTTATGTACTAATACGGTGATATAATTAAATAATATTATGATAATAATATAATTAGCTAATTAATTATAATAAAATCAAATGATATAGATACGTACTCGCCGATGACAAGAGTCCTTACCAGGCTTAACATACCCTGTGAAACTCAACCCAACTGCCCCTGAGTTCAATTTTCTAACTTTACACGTGCATTTGATGTTTTATTTTTTGTTATATAATATTTATGTTTTACTTTATTTTAGACTACCTATTTCATATTCTGTCAGCTTTTTAACATTCTTCATTGCTTTTTCAGTTTATTATATAGGAGAATGGTTGGTCTGTTTTACATTGCGGTTCTATTTCTCATCTCATTGTATTCTATAATAGTTTTTGAACGAGTTTTTTCAGCGTTTTTCAACAAATTTAAAAATTTGAGTTCAGATTGAGTTTATACGTACATTAAACAGTGGAGTTATATTTTGAAAATTGTGTCTTAGTTTAATGTTCAATGTAGCTTTTAATATTATTGCTAACAACAATTCATTTAAATATTTTATGTCGGAACATCAATTTATTTCCGTGGAGACATACGACAAGTTTTTTGTAATACTCATTTTCTATCATGATTTCCAACTGTTTTTAATTATTTTACAGCACTGACGCATTTATAAAAATATTTTTAAATGAATCGATGTTTTTTGTCCAACTCTTTTGGAACTTCATTAATCTTCAAATTTTTGAAAAATAGTTAGTTGTTATGAAGTGACGAATCGAAAAGAATTTCTACATCTGACAGAGCTAGAAAAAGATCAAAGATCTATAAGACACAACACTACAATTCTCAACAACACAATTCTAAACAACAACACAACTTTCAACAACAATACCACAATTCTCAACAACACAACTCTCAACAACACCACAATTCTCAAAATTAGAATGGAAATCTTAGCCGACACTGCACAAGAACAACGCACATGACATTAGCAACTTAATTAGTCATAATTAGAACGGAAATCATGGTCGCAACAAGCACAGGAGAAGATGAAGATGAATGATTGAAATAATTTTCAAGATGCTTAATGAACAAAGAGGGAGAAGAAGTTGCGCCGAGAACAGAAATAAAATCGAAATCGATTGGTGAACCGTTGAACGAGCGAATGAATGCATGGATGGGTGGATGGATTGGCAGAATAAAATAATAGATGGAATGAAGGAAGAGATGAATGAATGAAACAATTGAAGCGAACTAATTCATTCGTTAATTAGTGTAATTCTTGTTTCATTGTCTCTCTCGCTATCTCTCTATTTGTTTTTGAGACGTGAGCTTCTAATTTTACTACCCACCACTACCATTGCCACTACTACTAATACTATTACTACAACTGCTACAGTAGTAGTAGTAGTAGAAGTACTATAAATATTTTAGCATATATTAATACTACAACTTTAGTAAACCTAATAACGCTATTGTTACTACTTTTACTGCTACTACCACTACGGCTGCTGCTGCTACTACCACTACTGCTGCTGCTGCTACTACTACCACTACTACTACTATTCTACTACAATTTCTAGAGCTACGAAAGGTCGCCTTCTTAATAATACGCTCTGATTGATCGAACAACACAAATTCTACCTTAAACAACCAACTTGATCTCTTCGTTCACGTTCGTCTATTATTTTTTGCTGTCTGTCTATTCGTTTATTCTTTTGTTTGTTTGTGTATTTGTTCGTTCGTTCGTTTGCTTGTTCGTTTGTAAGTTTTTCACTCACTGAATGATTAAATTAACGAATAACTAAATGATTGTGCAAACAGATAAGCGATCGTTCATTACAAATAAATGAACGTACAGAACGAATAAACGAATGTACGAATAAATGTACAAATGAATGAATGAATGAATGAATGAATGTACAGACGTGTACGTGAGCACAGACGTACTACAGGTGTCTGTGCATCCATGCATCATCATATTTCACCTGTTGCTTCAAATGCTTTTGTGTTTGCATTACTTGAATGAATGAATGAACAAGTAGATGGATGGATGAATGAATGGATGAAGAGATGGACAAAAGTATAATTGGATAAATGAACAAATGAATGAGTGAATGAATAAATGAATGGATAAACAAATGCCTGTATATGTGTTGGTCTATGTTTATCAATCGTATTAACTTGAACGTTTAATATATTCGTAGATTTATATATCACCATTTTCACCACCATCATCACCATCGTCACCATCATCGTCATCATCATCACCACCATCATCATCACCAGTTCCACCTCCCATAAACTCAGCACATCAAAGAGGTAGCGTAAACCACACAATTACACGCACTGACACACAATTACTTTATTTCTTTTCCTCAGTTTATCTGATTTTTTTATTAATTTCCATTGTCCTCTTTTTGTTAACTCTGAGTATGTCTCTTTCTCGTAGTCGGTCATTTCATTTTATCTCTCTCTCTCTCTCTCTCTCTCTCTCTCTGTGTGTGTGTGTGTGTGTGTGTCTTTTTTCATCTCTCTATCCATCTCTTTGTTTTTAGGGGTGTCTGTTTTTGTATGTGCGTACGTGTCTCTTCGGAACTTTTAGTTTGAATTTGAAAAAAAAAACAAAAAAAACGAACGCACGTAGAGATACATACATCCGTGCATATATGAACCACACGCTTGAGTAACCTCGAAACGAAGATGGACTCACACACGCACACGCACGCACACGCACGCACACACACGCACACGCACGCACGCTCAAACACACACAGAAAGCAACGGAAACGTGCGCTTTCAATATAGACCAGTAGGTTATTAGCAGTTACCCCGAGGTATGTACAAGTTTCATGCTCCATTTGCTTTCTAAGTAGTGTGTGTTTACGTAGATAGCTACTTGTATGCGTGCGTGCGTGTGTCTGTCTGTTTGTCTGTGTGTGTTTGTGTGTGTGTCTGTATGTGTCTGTATGTGCATTTACTTACACGTTTGTTTGTGTGTCTGTTTTTGTGTGTTTACATTTGAATGCGTTTGAAACTTTGAATGAGATTGATTCATTTCGATTTGCAGCGAATACTGTCATTGTTATCTTCATCATGTAATCGTCGTCATCATATAACCATCATCATCACCATCATCATCTTCATCATCTTCTTCTTCATCGTCATCATCAACATCATCTTCTTCTTCATCGTCATCATCAACATCATCTTCTCCTTCATCGTCATCATCTTCATCTTCTTCATTAAAATCACAACAACCTTCCGATTACAACACAAAAAAATTCCATCCATGTTAATTACATAATCAGCGGGAATAAAAAAATATCAATAATAATAACAATAATAATAATAAATATTAATAATAATAAATAACAATAATAACAATAATAATAATTCAATTATTTTTATTCACTTCTTCCTCTCCAAAGAACATCAATTAGTTGAGTCGTCCTCTTTGTAATTAAGTGTCTATGCTTCTCTGCCCGCGATAATTTATTTAATGCGACTTCTATCTAGAAGTTAATTTGTGTACGTGTGTGTGCGTGTGTACGTCTGCGTGCGTATGTATGGTTTTGAGTGTGTGTGTTTAGATCAAGTTTTGTATCAAGTTTTGCATCTACATTTGTGTATTTGTATCTAGATCAAGTTTTGTATTTACTATTGTGTATGTATTTGTATATGTCTCATTACATGAATGCGTGGATGTATGTGTGTACACATCTCTTTATGTGTGTCTGCCTTTGTGTGAGAGTGTGTGTTTGTATATGTTAAAACATTGTATAGGTAATTATTTATCTGCTGAAGTACGTATATATCTACGTGTTTTTGTTTATGTATGTATGTTGTATGTAAGTGTATATATGTATGTATGTGTGCACGCATATATATGTGTATGTGTGTATGTATATATATATATATGTGTGTGTGTGCGAGATGTGGGTGTGTGTGCGTCAAATATTTTTCCTGCACATGTGAATTTACCTGCGTGATTTCTAATAGGTATTTGTTATAATTACGCTGTCGTGTGCGTGTGTGTTTGTGTGCGTGCGTGTGTGTGCGTGTGTGTGAGTGTGCTCGTGTGTGTGTGTGTTTGTGTTTGTGTGTGTGCGTGTGCGTGTGTGTGTGTGTGCTTGTGTGCGTGTGCTTGTGTGTGTGTGCTTGTGTGTGTGTGTGTGCTTGTGTGCGTGTGTGTGTGTTTGTGTGCGTGAAATCGTTTACAAATGTTACGTTTTTTGCGTGTTTTTATGATTATTATTTTCTATTCACATCCGTAATCATCGTAGTTGTCATCACCATCATCATTGTTGTCGCAACCACCATCATCATTTCTAACATCACCATCATCATCATCATCTTCTTCTTCATTTTCTTCTTCATCATTATCTTTAACACCATCGACAGACACGTCATCACTATGACCGTCATCATCTTCGTCGTCATCGTCGTCATCAATTAAATGCATTTCACCCTTTGATTATAGAGTCCCCCAACTCCCACAACATTTCCATCCATGAGGCTTGAGCGTACAAAAAGATTCATACAGACACGTATACAGACATAAACACACACACAAATACACACACATACTTGCAAATACACATACACAAACATAAAACTACTCATACGCAAGCATACTTACAAATATTAATGCTAAACACACTCTGCCAACAGCCAACATATAACGTATTGGTTTGTTTTTTCACATTGTATGTGTGTGCGTGCGTGCGTGCGTGTGTGCGTGCGTGTGTGTGTACGTGTGTGTTTATATGTGATGTAATGTGTCTACGTTTATTTATGATAATATTTTGTGTGAATAATGATGTCACCATCATTGTCGTCATCGTCGTCACTCTTCTCTTTCTATGGTCAGCCAGCGACAACATTTCCGAATTAACCATTATGTCACCTTATTTTTATAGCGCTTCACACGTTTTACGAAATTATTCACTTTCAAGTCAGCACCCTCGGGAAACAAGACACGCCCTCGCTTTCGTCATCAAGGTGATAAAAGTTAATCACCAATGTGGGTTGACGTACGCTGGGTCGGTCGTCTCTGTGAGATTTTGGCGGCGTTTTAATGAGGTGTTTTTGAAAAATGGCGGGAAACTAAAAATACAAAAAAGCGCTTTTTTTACCTGGTACTTTTAAGTACTTTTTTTGTGAATTTTCATAGTTTGAATTCGAAACAGCCTCAATAAATGTTCAAACGAATACACAAAGTAAACGAAATGCCAAATCACTGCTGCTAAAAAAAAATCCCAAAAACATTTGCTAGATACAAGGAGGCCACAAGTTGAAATGAACGCAACATCTGAAACAACAACAACAACAACAACTACTACTACTACTACTACTACTACTACTACTACTACTACTACTACTACTACTACTACTACTACTACTACTACTACTACTATTACTATTACTACTACTAAAACAACAACTACTACTATTACTACAACTAAAACAACAGCAACGACTACTACTACAACAGCAACTACAACAACAATAACAACAACATTGACAAAAACAAACAACAAACAAACAAATAGCAACCACATATCAACAAATCTTTCAACAACAACAACAAATCAGCAACTTCAAAATAATTTCATTTGTATGCAAAAAACAAGGAAATCAGAAATGGCCAATTTTACTTTAATCAGTTTAATTAGAAACATAATGGCAACCAAATAATAAAAACTTTTATGGAGAAATCAATAACTTGACAACAAACATCACACACACACACCACACATACACACACACACACACACACATACACAGACAGACATCATCAACCAAACCAAATACTAATCGATATATTAATAAACGAACAAGTGGCTCAACTAAAAAATTAATCCATCCTTACCGTCGTCATCATCATCGTCATCATCATCATCATCATCGTCATCATCAACAACATCAACAATAATAACATTAACAATAACCACAACACCTACAACAATAACATCAACAATAATAACATCAACAACAATAACATCAACAACATCAACAACAGCAGTAGCAACAACAGCAACATTATCAAAAACATCAGCAGCAACATCATCAACAACAACAACATCAACAACAACAACAACATCAACAACAACAACAACATCACTAATCTTCTTAATAGGTTATCGACGCTGAATTGAACTGTTTTTGTCATTCACGACACTGTACTAGGTTACACAGTACACAGTACTTCCACTTCTACAAATATATATGTGTGTGTGCTTGTGTGTGTGTGTGTGTGTCTGTATTTATGTGTGTGGGTACGTGTGTGTGTGTGTGCGTGTGTGTGTGTGTGTGTATGTGCGTGTGTGTGCGTGTGTGTGTGTGCGTGTGTGTGTGTGCGTGTGTGTGTAAGTGTGTATTGTGCGCATACAAGTTTTAGGCATACATTTTATAAACAGAATACATTATGTAATAGAATAATGCTGTACATTTTAATTAGGACAAATTGAGTTTGGTACGTACTTTTTGCTGGTGTGAGAATGAATGAGTGTGTGTGTGTGTGTGTGTGTGTGCGTGTGTGTATCTTTGTTTGTGCGTTTATACGGTTATATTTATTTTGTTTATAACTGAATGAATTGATGATTGAATGAATTAGAGAATGAATGAATGAAAAAATGAATGAATGAACAAATGAATGAATGAATGAACAAATAAAATAATATTAACTATAATTAATAATTATAGGATGATATAATAAAATATAATCAGAGCTATGTTAATTGGACAATTAGATTGGCAAGAGCGACTGTGGACTGATAGGGAACTTTCTTTTGACCAGTCTGGCTCTGCATGCATCTATAGGCTGTGCTAGACATTTAGGCGCCTTTGA
>NW_008704544.1:1484428-1508753 GCF_000326865.2 Helobdella robusta
CAATAAGCAACAGTCGAAACATTAAATCGTGACAGCAACATAATGATAACATCAACTCCGACAATGACAACAAAAACAAATGAACAACAGTAACACAAATTACACCGACAACAACTCGAAATTTCAAAATTATAAATGATGTCATCGTCATCTTGGAGGACCGCGTTGGGAGCCAACACGCCACCACCACCACCACCACCACCACCACCACCACCACCACCACCACCACCACCACCATCATCATCATCATCATCATCATCATCATCACCAGCTCTATCTCTTTCATCACATTCATCATCGTCGTCATCATCGTCGTCATCGTCTTTTGTCCAATATAAGAAGAGTTGCTTTTCCATTGAGTTCTTGTTAACGAACGCAAAATCACCATCGTCATTAAGTTCGTCATCATCATCGTCATCATCATCGTCATCATCATCATCATCAGTTATTTCATCAACATCATCATCACCACCGACAACGCTATCAAACACATCATCACATTCATCGTCGTCGTCATCATCACCTTCACCATTTCCATCCAGCAAGTCACTATTGTACTCGTCATCATCGTCGTCATCATCATCATCGTCATCATCATTGTCGTCATCATCATCGTCGTCATCATCACTTATAACATCCTCGTCTTCTTCGCCGTCAGGCTTATTTTCTACAGTCCCTGGTTCGGCCAATCATGATCAATTTAATTACAACATACACTACAGCAGCATCAGCAGTCGCTACTACAAGAGCAACGACAGCAGCCACTGCTGCAGCTACAATTTTAAAAACATCAGCAACAACGACTATAGTAATAGCGACAACAACAACAACTATGGCCAAAATGATGACAAACAAAACAACAGCATCGATGACGACAACAATTCTACTCCTTTTTCGCAAAATGATGTCATTTACGACAAAAACATCAACAGCCACAACATTGGCAGCTACAAAAGCTACCGCAACAACTACATCAACAGCCACAACATCAACAGCCGCAGCAGCGAACTGGTCAACGACAATATTGATTGTTCCCCAACAGAACAAAACATCAACATAGACGACAGTGATGATAACGAAGAGAGCCAAGCAATCAAACATAATTCTACGCTAGATAATGAGGACGATGACGACGAAGATGATGACGTAACTTCCCCATATGACCAGCGCAAGAAGAAAACACGGACCGTATTTTCGAGAAGCCAGGTTGCCCAGTTAGAAAGCATGTTTGTGGCCAAGAGATACTTATCAAGTGCAGAAAGATCAAATTTGGCCTTGACCTTGAAATTAACCGAAACGCAAGTTAAAATCTGGTTTCAAAATCGACGAAATAAATGGAAGCGACAAATTCTCGACAACACGACATCGACGACGCAATCGTCGTCGCCACCAACCACACAAACGCAGCAGCAGCCACAGTTTCAAAATCATATCGATGCTATCGAACGTCGAGAACAATTTGGATCTGAGTTCTCCAGATTTATGCAAATCAAAATTAACGCAACAAAACCGCTGGCAATCTACGGAGAGAACTACCTCACGGATTCCTTCCCTAGACAGCATCCAGGTTTTTTGCCGCCAGCGATGAACGGCGTCGGCAGCGTGAGTAATGGCAGCACATTCCTCTTTCCCTTCCTGCCCATGTCTCATCGATCGGTCGGCATGGCTGATAAAAATAAAGCTCTGTCATTTTTAAACGAAAATTTAAATGATAAGTTCAATTTAGAAGCTCCTTCTTAATCGAGTTTATACAATGGATTATGCAAGAAAAACTGATTTTCTAACTTTTTTCCGAATTAATTTTTTTCAAGTTTTAAAAATCAATATTTCGACAAATGTTTTATATACTTTTCCATGTGATGTTTATTAAAATCATCCACAAAGCATTTTTTGTATTGTATTTTTATTATATTATCTTTAGTCTTTGATAATTATTTCAAATAAACGTTTCGACTTGTTTACATAATAAATCATTGTTTGGATCGTTCTTGAACAACTCAGCAGTTAACATTTCGAATCAAAAAAGCACAATGAGCTACAGTTCGTGTCGCAAGAAGATAGTTAAGACTTGTGTGCCATCTAACGAATCAATCTATAACCTGCTACCCAAAGTTGAACAAGAGGTTTCAAAGTTGCCCCTGTACAAATCCATCTATTCCTCGAAGGTTTTGAGAGATTTGAAGAACAAAAAACACGACAGCAAAACATTCGGAGTGGCTGAGTTGTATCTGAAACCGCCGCAAGAATTTCTTAAGAGGCAAGAACGTAATGCCAGAATAACCCTGGAAGATACTACTAAAAAGTCCGCAGTCGTTCCGCCAGCAATCACGAAGAAGAGAGAGAAAAGAGAGAGACTAATGAAGAATTTGATGAATTTTAAATCCAAAGACTCGAGCAAGTCTCCGAGACGAGGGGGCGTGCGAGATGATGCAATGTGTCCCAACAACCCGGCCTACACGTGTCTCGATGAGATGAAAAATAAAATGAAACCTCGAGTGCGGACGCCGATGCGAAACATTGAAAAATTACGTTGCGATGCTAACTTTAATTTAAAAAGCCAGGCGCCTGTTCTGCGTTTCGAAAGATTCAAGAAACCTGATAAAAAGCAGCAATCGACTCATAATTACATTAAAGAGAACGTACAGTCTGTCCTTAAGGCACAACCGAAAAAAATCTGCCAGCCAATGTTGGTGTTCACCAAAAAGGGGGATAAGTTCAGTTTCCGCGACAGTGGCATGGACGCTCATTACTCCAGATGTCGGGAATTTGGAAAGGTGCCCTGCTATGTGCAACGTAGAAAGAAGGAATTGCAAGATGCCAGAGATGAATATGACAGAAAGGTTTCAGACAAAATCGGAGCTTGTGCCATGAAAAAGTTGACCCCAGAAGAGAGAGAAACATTGTTGTGCAATCTGCACGAAAGTCACAAAAAATTATTCGATCAGTACAACAAATTGCCCATGGTCATCTCGTCTTTGACCATGAAAAATTTCAAGATAAAGTTAGAAGTAGAGTTATCGCAGTTGGAGAAAGACATCAAGCTGCTGACCACTCACTCAGAAATTTATGTCGCCGATTGACTCGCTTGTTCGTAAATTATTTCTGTGGCATTATTTAACATTTTTTTATGTTTAATTAATTGAAATTTGTTAATTTATTAGTGTTATAAGTTTTCATTTTGTTAGTTCGTCCTTGTTTATATATTTTAAAAAATAATTTTAACAGACTTTAATTCAATACATTTTTTTATTTTCATGATAAGTACCACAAAAGTAATGCCGTAAATATAAGTTGTTAATAAGTCTGTAAATGTAGAGACCATAAAATGCTTGTGATTCATGCAAATGAAATAATGTCATAAAATAATTAATACAAACAATACAAGAAAGCTTTCAAGTTCTCAAGATGTGTGTATCAAATCAAATAAAATGCATTTATGAATATCTTATAAAATAGATAAAACATTTTATAAAAAGCTGCAACAAAAATATAAAATTAAAAAAGTTGGCCATGATGAAAATGATATTTATGTATAAATAACCAAATATTTTATCACATGGAAAGAAACAACTACACAAAAACATTACAAAATGCATCTGATTTCCATAAAAAAAACATTAAAAATATGTAGATGGGATAATAGAGCGCTTCTCTATTCTAACAACTTTACTTCAACAAAAATAAAGACTTACTTAAGAGGCTTTCAATACGGTAGAGACTATTACATTCTTCAACCAAATAGTGATACGTGGTGAGTTTTTGACCGTGACCTCTTTCGGACAGCTGAATCTCACGTTGGCTGCAAGACCAAAACTTTTCTAACGTCTTTAATCGGGTGTAAACGTCGCAAAGACAATTTAAACTGCCTCCAGAAATCATTTTCTGTAGTTTTAACTTCAACCCTTGCTCTCTGAACTCTGTAGATTCGTCGATTTTTTGTGAGAGGCCAAAAGATAGCGAGACAGCTTTTGATAGCAGGTTCAGTGAGTAGCATTCCTTGCGTTCGTGTAGGTTTGTCGTCAGCTGAAGATAATTTTTCATCATGTTTTTATTGAAAATGACTTTGTGGTGGTGCAGTGAATGTTTTGGAAAAAAAATTAGTTTAATATTTCTTTATATAAAAAGAATAATTCGCGATCAAAAAAAGTTAAATTGAAAGTTTCAAGTGTACGTAAAAAACTAAATCGAAAAAATGAAACTGACATGTTGAAAATCATCCTTAAAAGGCCTCTTTGGACAGACCAAGCTACCGGTTCTCTAAAGTTCAAAGTTCAATTGTAATAATTTCAATAATTAGTTATGGTTCGGTCAAAATGAACTAATAAGATCCAATCACAATCGTGACAAAAGTTATACACTATAAACTAAACTAGCACACCATCATCGTTATAAAATATATACAAAGTTGGTGGATATACATATTGTAAACAAATATTGATATATAAAAATGTGCCAAGCTAATCATTGCTTTACATTGTTAGCAACAAAACAACAACACACATTTTAACACCAGGCAATAACATCAGCTTCAACACTGCAACAACAACATTGCAACAACAACATCAACAACAACAACATCTGCAACAACATTAACGACTTAGGACAGCAACAACAACAACATTAAAAAAACGTAAACAACAACATCACTAACGTATTCATTAGACCAGAGTAAATTTCTTATTTCATTCCTGATGTTAATCAGACTGAACTTAGTTTCTGACAAAGTGTAATCATAGTAGTCATCATCATTTTTTTCGCCATTGTAGTTACTTCTGCTACGTCGGCTTCTCAAGCTGTTGTTTTCTTGGGAGTTTTGGTGAGCATTTGTTGCCGTGGCTGTAGTTGTTGCAACAGCTGCGGTGTATGTAGCCGATTCTAAAGATGATGACGTGGTAAATGTTGGATAGGGTAATGATGATGTCGAAGGTGAAGATGACGTAGATGACGATAATGAAGATGATGATGAAGTAGATGCTGAGAGCAATGGTGATGAAAAAAATGATAAGGCTAGTAATGATGAGGTGGACGAGGAAGAGGGTGATGATGACGCAGGCGATGACGTAGTTGATGACGAAACTGAGGAATGAATGACGTCACCATTACCGTCGCTTGAATAGCAAATTTCTGCCAACAATATTTTCTTTTGTCCAAGTAAGGCTTCAGAGTCGTCGTCTGGTGATGGATTGGAAATTTGGAAAAAAGTCAAGTAAAATCAAATAGTTTCAATCAAATGATTTAAAAAAAGATTGTAAATTTGTATAAAATGTGTATGCTTATTTATTTAGCACAACACTATACAACTTAATGATAGATCGAAAATTTTTTACCATCATCACCCTTATTGTTATTGATGTCATTGCTGTTGTTGTCGTTGCTGTTGTTGTCATCATCGTATTGATGTGTTACTGGATGGCCTAACAACACATAACAACTTGCCATAAAAATCATAAAAATTTTGATCATTTTGAGAAAAAAAATTTCGTTAAGAATTTTTGTAAAAAAAAGAATTGTAACTTCTTAATAAATTTAATATTTGTCCCTATTTGTTATTATTGCAAGATTGCTTTCAATATAAAAATAGCAAAAGTGAGTTAAATTTATGGACGAAGTCGAAGGAATTTGTATAAGTGGAATGGCTATAAACCATCGTGAAAAAATTGGAAAAACCTGAGAAATCTGTGAAATACCGCGTCATCATTGGAATATGCTCGAGATGAATTATTTGAATTATTAAAAGATGAAAAAAACATGTGTGAAGATAACAAAGCTGTCTTACTGGTAATTATGGTCGAGAATATGTATATACACACATTCCCACACGCACATACAGACACGGACACACACAACAAACACACACACACACGTATATGTATGCACGTTTATATATATCGTTATCGTCTCATAATTATCATTGTTAACATCATCAAACCTATGTTAATTATCTACCTTTGATGCTATATCGAAAGTGAAAAATCTCTTTTCAAAATGGAATTTCCAAATCAAAATCGAAACCAGCCAGACCTCGTGTATCCAACGCATACAAAATGTTAGCAAACATCTTCGCATACATACGCGTATATGTATATACAGAAAATACAAACATAATACTTTCACTCAGAGATACACACACTCACACACATACATACAAATACACACACACGTATAAACACACACACACACACACACACACACACACACACATATATATATATATATATATACACACAATTTTGTACAAATACAGATTTTAAAAAATTTGGCAAAATTTTTTTCTTCAAAAAATTGCCTAATATTATTTGTTTTATTGTGTTTGTATGTGATAAACCGTACTATACAAAAAAGTGCACTGGCATGCATGTATGTATGTAGATGGTATTGTACTGTGTTGAACGTGAATTACGGGTATTTTGTTGTAACGTAATGTTTCAAGGCTGTTAATTGGCCTGACTAAATCAATGAATAAATTAATAACACAAATGTTTTTTTTAACAGTGAGAGAAATAAAATTACCTGAAATCTAAGTTGCAAATTACCATTTCTCTCTTCTTCTCTCTCTCTTTCTTTCTCTCTCTCTCTCTCTCTTTGCCTCTTTCTTTCTCTGTCTCTCTCTGTCTCTCTCTCTCTCTCTCTCTCTCTATATATATATATATGTATATATATATATATATGTATATGTATATATATATATATATATATGTATATATATATATATATATTTATATTTATATACAGTATTGTAATTACACATAAAACAGTTAATGAATAAATGGATGGATGAATGAACGAACGAACGAATGATAGAGTGAATAGTTGAAAAGAATGTTTGGATATCTAATTGCTGTCAATGAAATCACACGCGCACAAGCAAATAAATCATTAGCAATGGTTGTAATATTTGGAGGGGTAATTATGTAAAGAGAGGACCCTATTTTAATAAAAACAACAACAAACAACAACAACAATAATAATAATGATAAGTTAATACCCAAATCAATCAAAGAAATGGTTATTTTTTGTCTATGTAGGTTTTTCCACATCTTGCCTGTCTATGATGTTGAACAGACGATGGTGATGATGAGAGTGACGATGATGAAATGGAGGATGGCGATGATGACGATAATGATGACCACCGCGTTAGTAGCCATGATGATGATGACGACGATGATGATGAAAACGATGATGATGATGATGACGACGATGATGACGATGACGATCATGTAAACACATGAATGAATTTGTAAAAACAACAAATCAATAGTTTATCTGGTGTAACGCTCACATACCAACATCCTATACTATGGGGTATCATTGCAAATGTGATAGTGTTTTGTAGTATACATTGATATATATATCTTTGATTGAGTATCTTAGTCTATGTTTGAAAGATATCATATCTTATCATATCATATCGTAGCCTATTCGTACGTTGGTGTTTGCAGAAGACATTCAAATTATTAATTTATTTAATTTATTATTGAAAATAATTTTATTTTTTTAAAATTTTTAAATTAACTTTTAGAAACGGGAAAGAGAAAGAAAAAAAAAGAAAGAGTGACAGAGAAGAGAGAGAGAGAGAGAGAGAGAGAGAGAGAGAGAGAGAGAGAGAGAGAGGGAGAGAGAGAGAGAGTGACAGAGAGAGAGAGAGAGAGAGAGAGAGAGAGAGAGAGAGAGAGAGAGTGACAGAGAGAGAAACATTTTGATAAAAACGCTTTACGGTCGCTAAAAATAAACTTCAGCTGACGACTTGAAAAATTAATTGATCTTTCTAAAAATAAACATTTCAATCCAACTGCAGCGTTAACATGACGACGATAATTTGGATAGAGGACGACGACGATGAAGATGATGATGGCTGAGATGATGACGAAGATGATGATGAAGATGAAAATGACGATGAAGATGATGAAGAAGATGACGTACATGATGATGAGGATAACGTACAAAATGATGAAGAAGAAGAATAAGATGACGGTTTATATAATGACGGTGATGATGAAGAAGGTGATGATGGTTACGACGAAGAAGACAATGATGAATTTAATGCCTATTTTAAAACGAACGCAGACTATATAGCCAGTATGTCTATATGTATGTACGTATGTATGTACGTATGTATGTAAGCATATATGTATGTATGTAAGCATATATGTATGTAAGTATGTAAGCATATACGTATGTATGTAAGCATATATGTATGTATGTAAGTATGTACGTATATATCTATGTATGTGTGTGTGTATGTCGGTTTCAAGAGTGCATGCAGAGAAGCAATAGCTTTTAATGGTATGTTAACTAATAATTATTATAATTATGCGTCCTTTCTATGGTGCGTCATTGCCTATGATCTCGAATCAATATTTCTGGAGGATATTTTTCATTTTGAAGTTTTTTGATTTTCCAGCTCGCATGTCGGTTAATTGGATTGTTTGTAATTGTGTGTAAATGTTTCTAGAAACATCTTAGTGGTCATGGTTTTGTTTGTAAGTGGTCACTGGTCAGTCTGTCTGTCCGCTTATTTCTTGTGCGTGTGAGTATATGTATGTATGTATATGCATGTATATGTATATGTATATGTATATGCATGTATGTATATGCATGTATATGTATATGCATGTATATAAAGGAAATTATAAAAATGTACTTATAAAATGTTATAAATATGTTGTTACAAAACACACGCGAATATAACACGTCATATGGGTTTACATACATAACTTGTTATATATGTATATAGGTACGTGTGTCTACATGCAAGTGTGTAATGTAGGCAAATTAATTATATATATAATATATTTTTATATATATGTATATTTTTACAATATTCTATAAAAATATAATTTATATATATATATATATATATATATATATTACAAGCAAACAATGAATATAAAACATAACGTTGATTGTAACAACGCATCTATATTGCAGCAAGTAATTAGTTAGGTGGCGTATGTAATAAGTTTGCATAATGAAGCGCTATTTAGGTATACGTTCTTCTTCCGGAACACACGCACACACACACACACACGCAAACACACACACACATACATACATGTAACAACATATTTATAATATAAATATATATAAATATAAAATATATTTATATATATATATAATTTGTATATATATATATATATATAATTTGTATGTATATAAATATTTAATATTGGCATACATTGTTTAGTAATTTATATAGCACATCGGTGTCGCTTATTCTTTTTTTATCTTTGTACATGACTAAACATACGTGATAATTGTTTCTCTTTATTTTTTGTCAAATGGATTGTAAAATTTGATGTTTAATTTGGATCGATTTTCAATACTATAAAATACATCAAGTCGGTGAAAATTAGCGACAAACGCTCTCGACAACACAATACAACCGGTACACGCACGTATACAAACGCATACATATTGCATTGTAATTGTATGTATGAGTTATAATACAATACAATACAATATAGTACCTTACATATACCATACACTTGGTATACACAGCGACTATACAATTACCTTCGATATATAACACATACGAATTTTATGAAATTTTGAGCTCCGGATAAATTAATTGATAGCTGTGTGTGCGTGCGTGTGTGCGCGCGTGGTGATGCCAAATAATAACACTAAGGAGTTGGAAGAGGACTCGACGATGGATGAATTAGATCAAGGTTTGTTTAGCTGATTTTTTTTTAAATTTTTATTTCTGGTTAGTGTTTCGAAGTTCGGGCGCTTGGCCTCACGTGGGCGCCTACTTCTTCAAATCAATCGATCACCGGAGCACTAATCGTCCGGCGAGCAAAACTAATTCGGCGATTTTCATGTTTTTCTTGCAACGTTTTGATTGGGTATTTTTAGGTTTTATTGATAAATACTGCTCATTTATTTGTCATAGTTTAATTTTTGTGGTGTATAAAGTGACTGATTGGGTGAATATTTATAGATGGTTTTGTTTTGATTATGGCATAATTTGTAATTATAGTTATCAAATGTTTAAAAGTGGATTCGTGTATTTAATCATTACCTCCATGCTAGTTTATAATAAATAAATAAATAAATTAATTAATTAATAGGATGAGACAAACTACTATTATAAGAAAAATGGCTTCTAAAATTTGATCAATACATTTTTAATATTTCATTTTACTGAGCATGGCTCTTGATGGCTTACTGCTCTGCTGCAAATTTGAAAAGCTTGATGCCAAATTTAATTGATCTGAAATTTATACTGTGTAGATTTTATTCCTTATTTATCCAGTGTGTTTGTTTGTTTGTGTGTGTTTTTATATGTATACTCATGTATGTGTGTATATTGTATATTCTAAATGTTTTTTTTCTTAATCAAACACACTAAAAAAGCTAAACACTTTTCACATTGTCACACACACACACACAATGACACACACAAACAACATACTGATGTGTTCTTATGAAAATTTGTTAATATTGAGAGAATCACGCCTGTTATTGATCATGTCCATTGATCTATTCTCAATATATAGTTTATGTTTATCCTTATGTAAAGGTTAAATATTCTTTTTTACTTGTTGAACTACTTAATGATGTGTTTAATAATTGCTATAATAATCTGTTCATTAATTTGAAGAAAAATTTGCTTTTATTTTTCATCCTATTAACTGGTATCCCTTTTTTAAATTAATTATTGAATTTGAAACTGAAATTTTAACCATAGAATTTAATTTAAACGAACAATTCAAATTTTGATTCTTTGAATATTAAAATATTAACAAACTTGACAGACGACAACGACTTGTCACAAGACATCAGCACCCCGGACAATAATAATGTTTCATCTAAAAAAGGTAAAAAGAGAAAAGCGAAAGACGGATCAAAGGATCGAAAGTCGAAGAAGTCGAGGCAGAGTAAATCAGATGTGACCGGTGTCATAGCCACTTTGGCTGCTGCAGAGGATGATGATGATGATGATCAGGTTTGATGTGATGATGATCAGCTTAATTTTTGTTTCGCTTTATTTAAAAATTTTTTTAAGGAAATTTAATTTTAATTTTTGCGTTTCTTGTTTATCATCTCAAGGATTAAGCTTTAAGGTTCTTTCTTTGTTTTTTTAAAGAATTATAGTTTTAAAATATTATTTCTAATTCTATATATATTTTAGTACTTTAAATTTTAATAGTAGTAGTAATGGTAGCAGTAATAGTAGTAGTAGTACTAGCAGCATTAGAAGTAGTATAAATAGTATTTTTAAATTTCTTTGAAGTTAATTTATCTTCAAATAATGAATATTATTGATAAGTTATTGTGTTGAATGTTGTTAAAGGGAGAATCAGAGTATGGAATTGTAGCCGGGAGTTATGATAATGATGAGCTGCAAGTCTCTTTGAGAAGGAAAAAAGGAAAAGATAGGAAAAAAACAGAGGTCCATATGACATTTATAATAACATTTTCACTATACTACTACTGCTGCTGCTACTACTGATACTGCTGCTACTAATGTCGCTACTGCTGCTACTACTATTACTACTGCTGCAGCTGTTATTATTGCTACTGCTTCTATCAATTACAATGACAATAATATCCACCACTCAAATGATTGATCGAAGGAAGTAACGACAGCTGCAGTCGCAGAGGATAGCACTGTTGATCCAGGCAGTAGCGTTTCTGTGAGGTCGTCGAGGAGGGCTAAGAAATCAAAAACGTCGAAAAAGAAGGACGACGTCGTTGATACTCCGGACTCTAACAACACTGTTCGTTTGCTGATTTTGTTTTTTATTCTCTCAGATTATTAAAAGTTAATTTATTGATTAGATGAGTTATTAACTAGTTAAATAATTAGTAGATTAATAAATTTTAATTATAAAATTATCTTTGAATGGTATAGAAATGGTAGAATGAAAAAAAAATTTTGTTTTCGTAGGGAGACATGGAGGCGACAGTCGACGACGACAACGATAACGAGTACACTCCCGAGGTGAGAGAACGAAGGAGGGGAAGGAGAGATCGAGAAACGCATCATGTTCGTCTTGTTCCTCTTTTTCAAATTATTTTAATTTTAATTTTATTGTTCATTTTAGCATTAAATAAATAAATATATAAATAAATAAATTAATTAATAAATAATTAATTAAGAAATTGAATTACTCAAAAAGCAGCAGGAAACGTCAGATGAGATCTGCTACAAGCACGGCTGGAACCCGACGTGCGTCAACTACACCCAAGACGATTTCAGATCCTGGAATACATTCCAAATATTTTCTAGTCAAGTGGGTCACCTTGTTCAGAAGGACAACCCTAAGATACCCCTAATTAAATTGAGTGGGTTGCTGGCTGTTATGTGGAGGGAGTTTCTCGAGTTGAATCCATATAGAGAGCAGATAAACAAGCCCGTGCCTAGCACAAGCAATGCTGCATCTTATAATGATGGTTCGTTGGTTTTAATTTAGAATTTGAATTTTAATACTGGCTGTTCGTTTCAGTTTGAGGCTTTTGAATTTTATTTTATAATAATTTATTTTATTGTGTAATAATTAATAATTGTATTATGTTTAATTTTGTGTAAGTGGTGTAAATTATGGAGAGAAAAATGTATTTCCTATCAAAAGCAATGTAACTGCTATATTTGGTCTGACCTGACAGATGCAGCTGACGACTATGCCGACAACATGACTGAGAGTGAAGATGGCGATCAGCTGAGCTGCGAGAGGAGGAAAGTAGTTGCACCTCTGAAGATAAAAATTAAC
The DNA here is from genome assembly GCF_000326865.2 of Helobdella robusta. Taxonomy (NCBI): domain Eukaryota; kingdom Metazoa; phylum Annelida; class Clitellata; order Rhynchobdellida; family Glossiphoniidae; genus Helobdella; species Helobdella robusta. Next base: position 1,497,145 of record NW_008704544.1, read on the forward strand.
AAGAAGAAAAAGAGAAGAAGAGGGAGCGATGTAAGTTGTGTCGCCATCAAAGTCCCACCATCACTTTTTTAGTCATCCTTGCCATCATCATCTCAGATACATGTATTGTACACGCATGTATGCTCGCACATTAAATAAATACACACACATTCAAATACATAAGAACAGTACACACACAACACACACACACACACACACGTGCATGCATACACTAACATAACATAAACAATAAACAGGAAGATGAAACATCCAACAACAATGGCAACAACACGAGCGATGAGGAGTTTGAGCGACAGCTGGAGGAGGCAGCCATGATCGAGGAACAGGAGAAGAACGAAAAGTCAAAGAAGACCAAGGTGAAGAAGGGCAGAGGCAGGAATGGGAAGAAAAAATCGGGCATGAGTAGCAGCAGGCTGAACAAGTCGAACGAGGGAAACGATGGCTATGAGGTTTGTATGTCAGTTTGTACGTTGCGTCTCCATATTTACTTGCGTGTATGCCTTTGAAAATATGTGTAAATTTAAAATTCCTTTAATCTTTCCTACCAATTAAATCGCCACAACTGCAGACTGACCACCAGGATTATTGCGAGGTGTGTCAGCAAGGTGGTGAGATAATCCTGTGCGATACGTGTCCCAGGGCTTATCATCTGGTCTGCTTCGACCCGGAACTTGAACAGCCACCGGAGGGCAAGTGGAGTTGCCCTCATTGCGTAAGTAGCATTAGGAATGATTAACTTCAGCGCATTTATTAATATCAACGCAACCTAAATGGACTTTACACCAACGCATCAACAACGAACACAAACACAAACTGCAGGAGGAAAACGGACCAGACAGGGAGAAGTTGGAGCAGCAGCAGCAGCAGCAGCAAAAGGAGCAGAAGCAGGAAGACCCACACATGGAGTTTTGCCACGTCTGTAAAGATGGCGGCGATCTACTATGCTGCGACAGTTGTCCGTCTGCGTACCACACCTTTTGCCTCACGCCCCCCGTCACTGATGTCCCAACCGGGGTTTGGCACTGCCCCAGGTGTTCGGTAGGTCGCTGTGATTGTAATTTTGATGTGCTCTCAATGGTTGTCGGCATTCATGTAATTTTTATATTGTAGATATTGATGTGATGTTGACTTTTTTTTTCTCTCTTTAGTGTGAGCCCATCCAAGGAAGAGTGCAGAAAATATTGACCTGGAGGTGGAAAGAACCGCCAAAGGTCATGGACGAGTTAGATCACGTGACTCCTCATACAACCAATAAGAAGAAGGTGGGTGGGATCATATAATCTAACTAACGTTATGATTGGTCAATAATTTTATAATAAATTCATTTAGAAAGTTATTCTAATTCAATTAGGATCACAGAGAAAGGGAATTTTTTGTGAAATGGCATGACCTTTCCTATTGGCACTGTAAGTGGATATCCGAGATCCAGGTTAGATTCATACTAAATTATAATATTTATAATAATAATAATTATACTTCACATAAATATAAATTATGATCCGTACCATCGTATCTATTATTTAGCATCGCTATGACAATCCCATTCCTAATTCTCACCACGGCAGCTGGATGTCCACCACCCGGCCATGTACCGCAACTACATCCGTAAAACCGACATGGACGAACCACCCCCTCTTGAAGATGGTAGCTCCTACGGTAGGGACGACAACAAGGAGGCCAGCCAGGAAGACCCCCACAACCTCGAGGAAAGGTTCTACAGGTACGGCGTCAGACCTGAGTGGCTACAGATTCATAGGATTCTTAATCATCGGTTAGTCGGTGATGGATGGATGAATGGATGAGTGAGTGAGTGAGTGGATATATGAATGAGTGTGTTAGGGAATGAGTGAATGATTGAGCTTGCGAGTTAACGAAAAAGTGAAACTCACTCACACACACATTACCAAACCAACAGCCAGTACAAAGATGAGAAAGTTTTCTACCTGGTGAAGTGGAGGGATCTACCATATGACCAGGCCATCTGGGAAGCCGAGGATTCCAATATTCCTGATTTCCAGAAATACATCGACGACTATTTTGATCTTAGGTACGTGCATTTGTGTGTAAGTGTTTGTCTGTGCGTTTGTGTGTGCGTGTGTGTGTGTGTCATTGTATCCATTCATTTTTAAATTCATTTATCTGTCAATCAATCAATCTAACTAGGACGATTATGCTGGGTCTTGATGATAGTCGCAAATCGAAGAGAGGAAGAAAGCCGAAAAAGAATAAAAGAAGAAAGAACGACGGAGATGATGATGATTATGAGGATAAGGAGGATGAGGACAACGAAGATGAATCGTCAGCCACGGCAAACGCCACGTCCATAAACGCTGCAGCTAACGTGTCAGCTACAACGACGACAGCGTCAATGAATAAGAGCATTAAGAAGCAGCAACAACGAAGGCAGATGCCCCCTGTACATCCTTCAACTGATGTTGGTTGTTGTTGTTTTCATTCCGGATGTTGTTGTTGTTGCCGCTGCTGCTTTTGTCCAATTTTAGGCCAATTATTCATTCATTTATTCTTCCATACGATCAATCAATTAATCAATCAATCATTCAATTAAATGATCAGTTAATTGATCAATCAACCAATCAATCATACAATCAACCGACCAACCAGTTGACGAGGCAGGTTCAAGAGCAGCCAGATTACATAAGTTCAACAGGTGGTACGTTGCATCCATACCAGTTGGAAGGTCTTAATTGGTTGAGGTGGGAACTCGTTCGTTCGTTCGTTCGTTCGTTTATTCATTCATTCATTCTTTCGTTCGTTTACTACTTCATGTATTTATCCATGCATTTATTATTCCCCGCTTTATATATTCATTCATGCATTAATTCATTCAGTAATTCATTCATTCATTTGTTGACACATATTAGATATTCCTGGAGCAAGGGTACCGATACGATATTGGCAGATGAGATGGGACTTGGGAAGACCATACAGACCATTTGTTTCCTCTACTCCCTGTACAAAGAGGTTAGTAATTAATTAATACTGCTATCTATTCTGTACAGGCTCAACGCTCGGAAAAACTGGCTGGATGGATGAAACGTCTGATGTTTCATTCATTTAATTTAACCAATGCTTATGTAAACTTGATTCTTGCCAACCAATTATTAATTCTGCTTTTTTGTTGTAACTAACGCCCTCGCAACTGTTCCTGAACCACAGGGCCACTGCAAGGGCCCATTCCTAGTGAGTGCCCCACTGTCCACCATCATCAACTGGGAGCGTGAGTTTGAGTTCTGGGCCCCGGATTTTTACGTCATCACTTACGTTGGGGACAAAGATAGTAGAGCTGTTATCAGGTTTGATTGTTCGTTGGTCAATGTGCTAAAGTGTTTTATAATATCTTTGGTTTATTTATCTCACTTTCTTTCTCTCTTTCTCACTCATTTTGTTTCGTTTTCATTCCGTTATTTTCTGTTGTTTGCCTTTTTTTGTGTTTTCCCATCTGTTCACCTTTAAATATTTTCCATCTCGTTAATCACCATGCAGGGAGCACGAGTTTTCGTTTGAGGAGGGTGCCATCAGAGGGGGCAACAAAGCGTTTCGGATGCGTCGAGATGTCCCCGTCAAGTTCCACGTCCTCCTAACTTCCTACGAACTCATCACCATCGACCAGGCCACTCTCGGCTCACTCGATTGGAAGGTTCTCGTGGTCGATGAAGCTCATAGGCTCAAGAACAACCAATCAAAAGTTAGTATGCAATACATTTACCGAAAATTTGTTAGACAAAAATCAAGTTTACATGAAAATGGATTGAATTACATGAATAAAACTTGCGGCATTTTATCCATCAAATCAGTTTTTCCGACTGCTGAGCCAGTACAGAATAGATTACAAGTTGTTGCTGACGGGCACACCACTGCAGAACAACCTGGAAGAACTCTTCCACCTTCTCAACTTTCTCTCTCCAGACAGATTCAGGTACCTCGTTCTCATTCATTGCTTCTTCTTTTTCTTCTTCTTCTTCTTCTTTAGAATTTTGCGGCATGCTCTATTAGTTAATTAATTAATTAATTTGTTAATTAATTAGTTATTTATTAAAATATTATAATTTCCGCGTAGCAATCTGCAAGGGTTTCTTGAAGAATTCGCTGACATTTCGAAAGAGGAGCAGATAAAACGTTTGCACGAATTGCTGGGCAACCACTTGCTGAGGAGACTGAAAGGAGATGTGCTCAAAAATATGCCCTCTAAAAGCGAATTTATCGTCAGGGTTGAGCTGAGCCCTATGCAGAAGTAAGAGGCATTTGTTGATGGGGTTCTTTGTTGGTTGGTTGGATGGTTGATGGCTTTATTTTGATTCATGATTCATTGTTTTAGTATAATTGGCCATCAATTATACAACATTCTTCTCAACTATCACACAAACTGAACATTTCTCCATCTAACTCCAACCTCATATTGACCACAGGAAGTACTACAAGTACATACTAACCCGCAATTTTGAGGCCCTCAACGCCAAGGGCAGCTCCAGTCAGGTCTCCCTCCTCAACATTATGATGGACCTTAAGAAATGCTGCAACCATCCTTACCTATTTCCAACTGCTGCCCAGGTCAGCATCATGAGGATGAACGTTGAATGAGAATGATGGTGCTGAACATGTCTGTAGCTATGAATGTATACGACTCTGTTGTTTCTTTATTGTTATCGTTTTCGTCATCATCGTCGTCTTCATCATTATTCTTCTCATCATCATCGTCTTCTTCATCACCATCTTCATCTTCTTCATCATTTTCATCATCATCCTCATCTTCTTCATCTTCTTAATCATCATCCTCATCTTTTTCATCTTCTTAATCATCATCATCATCATCCTCATCATCTTCATCATCACCATCCTCATCTTCTTCATCGTCATCAACTCAGGAGGCTCCGAGATTACCTAACGGGATGTTTGAAGGGTCGGCCCTGATCAAGGCGTGCGGGAAGTTGGACCTACTCTCACAGATGCTCAGGAAACTTCATAGAGATGGCCACAGAGTGCTTATCTTCTCACAGGTACTGCTGCTGCTGATGATGATGATGACGATGTTGGTGGTGGTGGTGGTAATTATGATAATGATGATGTTAATTATGATAATGATGATGATGTTGTTCGGGATGATGATGATGATGATGGTATTAATTATGATAATGATGAAGTTGTTTTTTTTGTGACAAATTACAACAATTGAATTTTGTGTGTGTAAATGATTGATGTACGAGCGTACGAATTATTGAATGGGTTCGTGAATAAATTATTGAGTGGATAAGTGAATAAGTAACTGGGTGATATGTTGATAAATGAGTGCATATTTTTATCCTCAGATGACAAAAGTTCTGGACATCTTGGAAGACTTCCTGGAGAATGAAGGCTACAAATTTGAGAGGATTGATGGTGGCATTACAGGAACGCAACGACAAGATGCGATCGATCGATTCAATGGTTGGTTGGCTGGCAGGTTGGCTGATTGGTCGGTTGGTTGGTTGATTGGCTGATTGATTGGCTGATTGATTGGCTGGTTGGTTGATGATGGATTTAGTTTGGTAGCCTAATATTAGATAATGTATTCTAAAAATTGTTATGAATATCTGTTTAAATAGTTGATTTTTCTTTGCACCGCACACAGCTCCACAATCGCCTGCATTCTGTTTCCTCCTCTCCACAAGAGCCGGTGGTCTGGGTATCAATCTGGCCACTGCTGATACTGTCATCATCTATGACTCCGACTGGAACCCTCATAACGATATTCAGGTTGTTGGTTCGTTTGTTGTTCGTTTGGTCGGTTGGTTGGATGATTGGCTTTCATAGTTTTCATATTTAACCAATCACTCACTCAACCAACCACCATCCAATGAACATGCAGGCGTTCAGTAGAGCACACAGGATTGGCCAGGCAAACAGGGTCCTCATCTACAGGTTTGTGACGAGGAACTCCGTGGAAGAGAGAATCACGCAGGTTGCCAAGAGGAAGATGATGCTAACTCATTTGGTCGTCAGACCTGGATTAGGTTGGTTGGCTGACTGGTTGGTCTTTTGGTTGGTTGGTTGGTTGGCTGATTGGTTGGTTGGTTGGTTGATGGATGGATTAATGAAATAACCATGCTTATAGATAAATCATCGTCTTTATCGCCACTTTAATCTCCAACACTGTCACACAAAAAATGACGAACGCACGCACACCACACACGCGCACAGGCAACAAAGGCGCCATGATGTCCAAGCAGGAACTGGACGACATCTTGAAATTCGGCACAGAAGAACTTTTCAAAGAGGAGGACGCCAACAACAACATGACGAGTGGCGGCAACGACGATGACGAAAACAACTTAGGTGGCGATGGTGGCGGCAGCAGGATCGTCTACAACGACCAGGCCATTGAGAAGCTTCTAGATCGAAGTCAGGAGGCCCAAGAAGAAAAAGAGATCGCCATGAATGAGTACCTCAGTTCCTTCAAAGTTGCTACTTACACCGTGGCCGAAGGGGAAGAGGTTGTCTTGCTTTCGATGTTGTTGTGCGCTTCTACGTGTGCAGTTTTTGTCTTTTCTCCAATTGTAATTACTGCAACGCTATCGTCAACATTTTGATATCATATCATGATCAACCATGATACTACGTGATACAGGAGGAAGGAGAGATGGAAGTGTTGAGGCAGGAAGCCGAGCACGCTGACCCGGCCTATTGGGAGAAACTTTTGCGACATCATTACGAGCAACAGCAAGAGGACCTTACTAGGTTTGTTGTTGTTGTTAAATTTATTGTTGTTGCGTGGTGTCTTGTATTGTTAATGTTTTCTTCTATTTGTTGGTGTTTTTTATTGCTGAAGTACATGGTGGTTTCCCTGTGACTGTACGTATCAGTTTACATTTTTATACCTGTATCATCTTCTCCTTCAGACCTCTCCTTCTAAGTGAAGTTTTCTTTGAGTTGTATTTTTTCAAGGTTTTTATAAATATATCATCTCAAAATTAACATAATCTGTGAAACAAGGTCACTTGGTAAAGGCAAGCGAATCAGAAAGCAGGTCAACTACAATGATGCTGCCATGGGAACCAATGAGGAAGCTTGGAATAATGACCTATCTGATATTGATACGGATGTTTCTGCTCAAATGGGTATATTTATTTATTCATTCATTTATTCATTCATTCATTTGTTCATAAATTCATTCGTTCAATTCATAATATACATGATCACAGTCAATTAATTAATCCAAACAATCATTCGGTCAGGTCTGGAAGAGGATGATGATGATTTTGAGGAAGGGAAGAAGGAAGGAAAGAAGAAGAGATACGCGGGAGGTGATAGGGATCGAACCCTTCCCCCCCTACTTGCCAGGGTCAATGGACAAATTGAGGTTTGTTATGAGAATGTGATCATAATATAGATTGTTTTTTTTAACAAATCGAGATGCATAATTTATAAAAAATGATTCGATTTAATTTTCTCACCACAATCATATTTTCCTCCATTATCAGGTGCTGGGGTTCAACACGCGGCAGAGAAAAGCCTTCTTGAACCTGATAATGAGGTATGGCATGCCACCGCACGACCCCAACAACACACCGTGGTTCGTTTCTTTCTTTATTTCTTTCTTGCTCTTTGAGATGCTTGCCTATCAAGATAGACACGAATTAGACAGCAACCTTAACACCAAACATCCACAACAACAACGTCCACACGGAACAGGCTGACCAGAGACTTGAAGGGCAAGTCAGTGCGAGAGTTCAAGGCCTACGTATCCCTCTTCATGCGACATCTGTGTGAGCCAGGGGCAGAGAACGCAGAAACGTTCGCAGATGGCGTGCCCAGGGAAGGCCTCTCAAGACAGCACGTCCTCACTAGGATTGGTGTCATGTCACTTGTTAGGAAGAAGGTGGGGGAGTGCTGCTGATTGTTTGTGTCTTTTTTTTTGGTATGTATGATTATTTGATGATGACTGAATTGTTTGATCAGATCTCTCATTCATTCATTCACTCATTCATTCATTTATTTGCTCATTCATTCATTCGTTCGTTTTTTAGGTGCAAGAGTTTGAGCACATCAACAATCCTCACCAGTGGATGAGTTCATTTTGCAACGAAGGGTTGGACAAGTTGAAGTCCGAGAGCAATAGAAGTTCTGCTGTACCATCTCCAGCTCCGAGTAACAAGGAAGATAGATCGAAAAATGTTAGTTGGCCGTTCCATTGAATTGTTTTAGTGGCCAGCTACTCTACTTGCACGATTTTTATTTTTTGGTTTAAATATTTAAATAATTTAAATAATCAAATCATTTTTCAAAATTTTTCTTACAAAGAAATCTGAAAATGGAAATGCATCGACGACGTCCGCCACCGCCGCCACCAACAGCAGCAGTAGCAGCAGCGGCAACGAGGACAGCAAGCAGCAATCTGATCTCACTGCAGCTGCCGAAAAGTTGAAAGATGACGCTGTTAGTTGTTGTTGTTGATGTTGACGTAGTTGATGTTGCTGTTTTTGTTGTCGCTGATTTTGTTGTCGGTTGCCTCGTCGTTATACACATGTGATGATATCATCACTGTAGCTTCAGTCAGTCAACCAGTCAGTCAGTGCCCATTTCATTATTTTCATTCTCGTTTTTCACCACTACTGTCGTCAACTACATTGACCAGAAATCAGAGGAGGCCAAACACGACTCGTCAATCGCAGCAACCGAACCACAAGATTCTAAAGTTGATGTGAGCAAGAAGACTAATGATAGCGACAGTTAGTGTGATTTCGTCTTACTGCTACTGCTACGGCTCAATTCTATTACATCCGTTACAATACAACAATATATACATACGGCAATAAAATTGCCGGTACTGCTACCAATTTTACATGGACACATCATAGTCAATCACAACAATAACATTAACGAATCAACCATAACATTAAAACGGATAACATTAATGACAACACTAACTACAACATTCAAATAGATAACAACAACAGCAGCAGCAAACATCGCGAGATAACGATGGAAATGATGCGGGCATCAATGCTAACTCGCAAGCTCATGTTCAACATTGCAGATGGCGGATTCACCGAACTTCATTCCTTGTGGCAAACGGAGCAGGCACAGATCAGTCATGGTTAGTTGTGGTGACGATGATGATGAGGGTGACGACGACGATGATGATTACGATGACGATCGTGAGGGTGAAAAAAATGATGAAAATTAGTGAGAGATGTTGAGTAAGACTGAATCTCATAGCCTTCAACTGACTTTAAAATAAAATACCTACCCACCCACCTACTTACTTACCTACCTACCCACCTATCCAGGTAACGACCTTGAGATATGGCACAGGAAGCATGATTACTGGCTGCTATCGGGAATCGTGAAGCACGGATACGGCAGGTGGCAGGACATCCAGAATGACATCGCATACTTCATCGTCAGTGAACCGTTCAAGGCTGATATGGCTAAAGTCGGTTGGCCCCAGAGTTTTGGTGGTGGTTTCAGTTTTTGTATTCTGTGCTTGTTATGTTTGTGTTTCTGTATGTGTTTTTGTTTGTTTGTTTCTGTGTAATGTTACGGCATATAAACACACGCACGCACACACACACACACACACACACACACACACACACACGTCCATCTGCAAAAAACATACACCAGGGTAACTTCTTGGAGATGAAGAACAAGTTTCTAGCTCGTAGATTCAAGCTGTTGGAGCAGGCGCTGGTCATTGAAGAGCAACTGAGGAGAGCTGCCTACCTCAACATCACGCAGGATGCTAACTATCCCGCTATGACACTCAATGCTAGGTTGGTTGGTTGGTTGGTTGGTTGGTTGGTTGGTTGGTTGGTCGGTTGGTTGGATGGCTGGTTTGTTGGTTGATAGTTTTGATCATTTCTTGGTTCCTTTGTCTCGAATAATAATGATAATTTGAAAATGTGTGTAGATTCGCCGAGTTGGAATGCCTGGCCGAAAGTCATCAGCACCTGAACAAAGAAAGCATGGCCGGCAACAAACCTGCGAATGCTGTCCTCCATAAAGGTTCTACACGAATCTCATCACTTTCATGTTTTTTTTTTCTTTATGATTTTTCGTTTCGATTTTCTGCGCAGCCAACAAAAAATTTCTATCACATTCATCGTGGTGGTTTTCGTCATTCAGCTTAAAACATACATTTAACTCGCAATGAAACAAAACGCAACAAACAAACAAACGAACGAACGAACAAACAAACAACAATACATACACGAACGACCACAACCAGTTTTGAACCAGCTAGAAGAGCTACTGAGTGACATGAAGCAGGACGTCACGCGACTGCCGAACACCCTCTCACGCATTCCACCTGTCACGCAACGTCTCCAGATGTCCGAAAGGAACATCCTCAACCGCCTCATCAACCCCAACAACCACCACCACCAGCAGCAGCAGCTACAAATCCAGCTTCAGCAGCAAGGAAAAACCGGGCCAAACAATAACAGCGGTAGCAGTGGTGGTGGTAATAATGGTAGCGGGAGTGGCGCTCAAGTTAGGTCGAGTGTAGTCGCTGCATCCAATTGAAGATGGCCACGATGATGATGATGAAGATGATGTGGTGATGATGATGATAATGATGATGGTGGTGGAGGTGATAATGATGGCGTCAAGGAAGTGCTTCAAAAGTAATGCTACGTGTAACTATACAAATATTTATTTATAATTTATATTTAAATTCTTCAATAAACGAATTTTCAAAAAAAAGTTATTGTTGTATATACAAGTTTGTGTGTATGTGTGTGTGTATATATGTATATATTGTTGACTGTACACAATATATGTATTCTGATGAATATATAATATATATATATATATATTAAATGTAGTAATATTATTTTAGATTCGTAAAAATGGAAAAAATTTAATGGTCTTATTTTAAAATATATTTCTCGAAAATCACGCGATAGAAATATTGGTCTCAAAGAGCGTGTTTTATCTTCAGAACACATGCGACAAAAAATCAACATGTGTGTGCGAGCATGTGTGTGTGTATGCCTTTGAGTATGTGTGACTGTGAGTGTGAATGCATGTGTGTGTACGTGTATTTGTGTGTCTGGGTTTGTGTATGCGCGTGTAGATGTATGTGTTTTCACCTTAATGACGATTGATTGATTGATTGATTGATTGATTGATTGATTGATTGATTGATTGATTGATTGATTGATCGATCGATCGATCGATTGATTGATTGATTGATTGATTGGTTAAAAGATTGGTTGATGGTATGCGTGATCAATCAGTTGATTGTTTGAACGATAAGATGCAAGATGGATGAGCAAGAGGAATAAAATATGCGATGGATGAATGAATTGATAGATGAGTGGATGGATGGATGGATGAAATAGTAAAAGACATTCGATTGATGGATGTCTTATTGATGGATTGTATGACTGATTTATTAATGGAATGGCTGACTGATTGTTCTAGCCCAAGCATACAAACTCGCTGCAGAACGTTTTGTGTAGTAAGAGTGTGTGTGCATTGTGCACATATGTGTATACACCACACACACACACACACACACAAACAGAAATATTTTCTAGTTTAAAACAATGTTTAACATATTGGTTTGGAACGTAAATTTATTGGCGGTTATTTATACTTGGTTCGTA
>NW_008704544.1:1509077-1516683 GCF_000326865.2 Helobdella robusta
ATTAGTTATTGAAGAGAGTGCTTAATTTAATGGCGAAGATTTTAATTACAAGAAGTGTAAGACAATTTATTTTGCGCAATTTTTGTTTATACGTTTCTGTGTCTATGTTTTTATTTCTATGTTTTATTTATGATCTTTGTTTTTTTTTTGCTTTATGGTCACGTGAGATCAAACCACCGCAAAATGAACAAAATAAAAGTTTAAACAAGGAAGGAGGAAAATTTTCTTAGGTTGTGTTGACGATGATGAAGATGAGGATGATGGCTGGCTGGCGATGAAAATAATGACGACGATGATGCGAATGATAAAAATGATTACATATAAATGGCTAAACATGACGGAAGGTAACAGTTTGTAATGCATATCGAATAACAATAGGAATTCTACGATAATAAAAATTGATAAGTGATATGACGATGACGATAATGATTATGATAGAACGACAGAAACAATTTAGAAAAAGAAGAAATGGCGGTGAAGACGACGACGATGATGACGATGACGACAATGATGAAGAAGATGGTCATCATCATTTTTCTACTCAAATCCAAGCTTTTGATGCATGTTGCGAATCATTGTTCCGCTTTACTACTCTTGAGAATGATGATGATGATGATGATGATGATGATGAGGACGACGATGATGATGAGGACAATGATGATGATGAATGGTGGTGATGGTGATTTGATGATGATTGAAATAATAATTCGTTACATCAAAATGAATAATGGTGATTAGCAGCACTGATGACGTCATTTTTGAATCGTAATAATAATAATAATAATAATTATAATCATCATCATCATCATCATCTTAGTTATTTATGATCTAAATGGAGCTGATTATGATTTTGTTAATGATTATGACGATGACGACGATGCTGCTGTTGTTGTTGTTGACGTTGATGATGATGATGATAGCCAAGATTGCACTGGCAAATTTCCACATCCTCGAATGGTTTGCCTGGAGAGATGATGACGTCAGAGCGACTACAATCACCACCACCACCAACATCATCATTACCACCATTATCATCATCATCAGCGTTAAGCATGTAACGCAATTTTTTATCGTCGTCATCATCGCCATCGTCTATGTTGTAATAAATACCATCTGCTTTTTTGGCGTAACTATAATTAGAATTGTTATTATTATTATTGTTGTTGTTGTTGTTATTACTATCATCATCATCTTCTTCTTCAACCTGAATGAGAACGGTCGTCAGTCTCTGCTTGCCAACATCGTCATCATCGCCACTCATCATCATCATCACCACTGACGATTTCGGTGATGATGACGAAGAAGATGATGATGATGATGACGATGAAGTTGATGTTGGCGATGATGATGATAGTAATGTTTTCACTAGTGGTTCTCTCTCGACGGGTTTTCCCGTTCTTTTGTTTGTTCTATTTTTAGATATGCGATGTTTGTTTTTGTTTATGTTTGTAAAATTAGTGTTAATACTGTTGTTGTTGTTGTTTTTATTGTTATTACTGTTACTATCATCATCAACATCATCGTTAGTGATGTCATTATCGTTTCTAACGCTCTTTTCCGTTTCCAATAGCAACCTTAAAGTGTGTCTTTGACATAATTTTGAAATAGCCAATGGCAGGCAAGCCGTGATGATGATGATTGCGGAAATTGTTCTTGCGTGATAAGTCCAACCAAACGTTATGATGACGTCAGCGAGTCTTGTCTTGTTGTTGTTGTTGTTGATGATGTTATTGTCGTTAATGTTGCTGTTTTTGGTATTGTTGTTGATGTCATTCAAGTAGTTGTTGACGTTTTGGTTATTTGCTTGAGTGTTCACGTGATTGTTGTTCATACGTTTGTTATTGCCATTAGTGTCATTATTGTTTAGATTGTTGTTGTTGTTGCTGCTGTAATTGATGCTATTGCGTTTGTCCGTGTTGATGTTTGCACCGGCGACCCTGCCATCATTAATGATGTGAAGTTGATCGTTATTTAATCTGTTTCCCTGCTGTCTCAGGCCATCAATGTTGTTGCCAGGGTTAATGTTTCTGTTGTTGTTGTTGTTGTGGTTGTTGATGTAGTAGATATTTCCGTTAATTTTGTTGTTGTTGGATTTGTTGGCTATGCTAATACCATTGGCTAAGTATTTGTCGTCAACATTGTTGTTGTTGTTGAAGTTAATGTCGGTACTTTTAAAGTTATTGTCATTGTTGTTGATGTTGTTGCTTACGACGTAATTGTCGTCGTTGGTGCCATGAAAGTAGTTGAATTTGCGTGCTGACCGTTGCAAGCCAAATGACATGACGTACATTAAAATTTGTATGGTCACCGATAAGAAAGCTGTTGTAGTTGTTTATTTATTCATTTATTTATTTATTTATTCATTCATTCATTCATTTATATGGCGCTTATTATTTAGAAATAACTGAACACACGAAGATGTAGCAGAAATAAATTTAATATAATATGCTGCCTCCAATTTCGTACCTAGACGAGCCGTTGGTTAAATGTATAATTATTTATATACCTTCGAGTTTCCATGGAAAGAAAATGAATTTGTTATTTGGGGGATGGTAAGTCTTCCACCGGTGAAGAACATACGTACACATATACGTACATACATACACACACATACATACATACACATACATACATACACACACACACACACACACCTATATATATATACATACATGCATACAAACATACATACTAACATACATGTATTCGCTTGACTGGCTATGATGTTGAAGCATTTGATTTATGTTCGACATGTTTATGATTTTTTTTTTGAAAAATAAGAGAATAAATATAATATATAGAGATGTCATAAATATTTCTACAATTATAGATCTACGGCATAAAACAAATAATAAATTTTTACATCTTTGTTACATATTTATTTTTCAGGTTCAAACAAGCGAACATTGAACGAACAAAAACGAACAAACATTTAGCTTTTTCGACGAACAGTGAAAGTCATTTATTTAACCAGCAGACCAACAAAAAATAATTAAACAGAAAAAATATAAAAAGCCATTTTGATTGGTTGATTGAACTGCCAATCAGCATAAACCAACCATAAAACATGACCTGCTGCCAATTTTAGCTTTCTAATGACGTCATCGTCACCACGGCAACCTTCTATACGATCATTCGATCGTTCACTCGCGTCATCAACACTTATCTTTTCCTTTATTGTTTTAGTCTGCTGTTGTTTTTGTTGTTTTTGGTTTATTGTTGTTTTGTTGTTAGCGTTATCAGTGATGTTTGAAAATGTGCAAATAAAAGATCTTTCATGATATTGCCAGCAAGTAGCAGACAACGACATGCAACAGAATTGTTGTTGCTGAGATGCAGTTGATAAACGGAATGCAGTTTTACATATTGTGTTGTTGTTGCTGATGATGTTGTTGTTGTTGTTGCGACAAACCATTAACAAACCTACTTATTACTTAACATATAGATGTGTTTGTTTATATACCCTGGTTTAAGTTTTTGTATATGTGCATAATAGTTATGTATCCAAGAATGTGACTGTGTGTGCGTTTGTGTATTTGTGTGTGTGTGTGTGTGCGTTTATGTGGGCGTTGGTGAGTGGATTGATGATTGGGTGTGTTTTCATAGGTAGAGATGAAAATATTTCATCCATTGTTAGGCCGTCACCATAGCAAATATTTAATGCTCTGTTTGTTTGTTGGAACTGTCTGCGTCAGATTTATACATGGATACACACATACACAGATACATAGATACACACATACACAGATGAATAGATACAAACATACACACACACAAAAAAACACACAAAGACACACATGCAAACATAGATACATATATACATACATAGATACACACAAACATATACAACAGTAAAAAGTACACATACACACGCACACATACCAACAAAAAGAGAAATATACACAGACACACGCACTGTGCAATATATATTCACTGATATCTCGAACATTTGTATTTAACAAGCAATACACCGTGAAACTCGTTAAACTATCCATAGATGCTGATTAATTTTGGGGTAATACAAATGCAAATCATTCTGGAACGCATAGAATCAAACAGAAATATATATAAATAATAAATACACAAACAAACAAACGAACGAACCATACGAACGAACAAACGAACAAACAGCGAAAAACAGACTAACAAAACAAATATTCCTATTTTTAATCATTTCTTTTATTTATTTATTTTTGTTCGTGTGTTCGTTCTTTTCTTTTGTTCATAATTCATTCATTCATTTTTTCATTCATTCATTTATTCGTTCGTTCGTCCATTCATTCATCCATTCACCCATCCATCCATGCACTTTCTTAATCACTTGTAAACATAAATCGGTGGGGACCACTGCTATCGTAAAAGCAGATTGTTATTATTGATGTTATTGTTGTTATTACTATTGTTATTATTGTTGTTGTTATTATTATTTTTATTATTTCATATATAGAAGATTCGAAGACAAGCTAACATTTAAACGAGCATACAAAACATCATGATATTAGGATATAAATTACATTAAATACATTAACAACGAAAAAAAATCCTCGGCCATAACAACAAAAACATCAGCAACAACAACATAAACATCAACCACCACAACAAAAACATCAGTAACAACAACATAAACATCAACCACAACAACAAAAACATCAGTGACAACAACATAAACATCAACCACCACAACAAAAACATTAGTAACAACAACATAAACATCAACCACAACAACAAAAACATCAGTGACAACAACATAAACATCAACCACAACAACAAAAACATCAGCAACAACAACATGAACATCAACCACAACATCAAAAACATTAGCCACAACATCAACTACTTCATCGAAAGCACCAAAACATCAGAACCATCAACCAAAAATATGAAAATTTTCAATTCTAACAGCTATCTCCAGATACATTTATGACGAACTGAAGCAAAACCAATCTTGCCATAACATTTGAACAAACAAATTTACACGCACACACACAAACACACACGCACACTCACACATACATACACACATAAGCACATCCATACATGCGTACACATACACACACAAACACATCCCTACATGCGTATACATACACACATTCACACATACATACATATACACCTAAATAACTTTTATACTACAGTAGTTTAATACTGTAGTTTAATAGTAGTAATAATACTGTAGTTTATTTATTATTACAGCAACTACTACAACTAAAATAATTAAACATACCTAAATAATACTGAGTATCTTTATATACACATGGCTTAATCAAGTAAATGCAGATAAAAAAATAAATAAACATATGTATATGGTCACACAGACACACACAAACAAAACACACACGCAAATACAAACACAAACACACACAAACAAACAAACACACGCACAACACATACACACATATTTACAAAATATTGTACACACATACATACATAAAATACATCATATAATCTCTAGGGCTTCAAACCTTATTATCTTTCTCAAATTAGTGGCGTTATATACCTAAGATGTGTCTGGGTTTCTGCAGTTATGTCTGTAGTTTTGTCTGTATGTCTATAATTATGTCTGTGTGTTTAAAAAATATTTAGTTTTTATGGCATTTTGTCAAAAATTTTTATGTATACTGTACATACGTGTTATTGCTTAAGTTATGTGAAAGCATTTATACACATCTGTATGCATGTTTATGAAAATTGTGGATATGTCCAATACCACACAACACCACACATTACCACACAGTACCACACGATACCACACAGTACCACACAATACCACACAGTACCACACGATACCACACAGTATCACACGATACCACACAGTACCACACGATACCACACAGTACCACACTGTACCACACACAGCTACAATACCACAAACACACCACCGGGCACTTTTATTTATTTCATCTCATAAAATGTTTTCGCGTGATGCTCAAACCCAGCAAGAAGAAATAAGACAAGCTGCCTTCTACTAATGTCCTTACATTTATGCACGCTCACTTGCAAGGTCATATAACTTACTAGCAAACACATACACACACACACACACATATGCACATACACACACACAACACAAATGTGCATATACACGCACGCGCACGTGCTCAAACTAAAAAATCACACGAAGTAGATAAATTACGTACAAAAAAATTATTAAAAGTAATTACTACCATTATAATACTACTACTACTACTGCTGCTGCTGCTGCTGCTGTTGCTTCTACTACTATTTCTACTAAATCTCTTTATTAATTCTGAGGTATCGGCAGAGCATATAAATACGTATGAATCTCCTTGCATTCAAAGCCGGTAACTTCAACTACATCTACAACTATAACTTAACCAAATACACTGCTGAGTAAATAAAATACAATACCAAATATATTTTCAAATACAATAGCTAATATAAGACTCAATACGCAAATAATAATTACTGCGTGCGTATGTGAAGGCACTCCTGCTGATACCTGTACCTAATGTACAGCATGTTGGTTGATGGAGGAACGCTTTTAAATGGAAATGACGGATGCATGTTGAGGCTGTTGTATGTAGTCAACCTCGCTACGGAAACATTTACGTCATCATCTTCATCATTATTATCCTCATCACTCATCATCGTCGTCGTCGTCTTCCTCGTCGTCATCCAATCACCATCGTTTTAAAATGCCACTTGTAATATGAAGAGCGCACTCTACGAACGAACAAATATAACGAACGAACAAGCAAACAAGTGAACAAACAAACAAGTGAACAAACAAACAGAAGGAAAACAAACAGACAAACAGATGAGCATAAACTAAAACAAAAAAGCTAACAAGCAAAATGTACATCAACAAAAAAAGCAAACAAACATAAAACACAAGAAAACATTACAACAAATGAACAAACCACCGAACAAACAATAAAACTTATAAACAAAAAAACAAACAAACAAACGAACGACAACGGACAACATATAAACAAATATATAAACGAACGAACGAACAAAAGACCCAAGCAACCTGCATGTCTGCTTGATCCTTGCGGAATAATAATGACCACACGCCGACTTTGATTTACATTTACTGTCTTCCTGTAATGGCCGAAAAAGGAAAAACGTGATCAATATTTAGTATTTTTGGTCACGGCACATTTGCGCTGTCTATAGCAACAAATTGGTTATTTAGTGTTTTCTGTTAGGTGTCCTATCCGACTTTGTAAATAATGGCTCTTTAATACCAGCTGATTGCTTTATGCCTCTCATTTCGAAATTGTTTTTTTTTTAATTTTTTTTTGTACGAGATTAAAACCTCAAAAAGATCATGATAATGATGATGTTGTTGACGACGACGATGATAATGATGGTGAAGATGAGGATAATGAACACGCAGAGAATGATGGTGGTTGGTGGAAGAATGAGGCTGGAGGTGAACATGATGACAACAGTTTTCACCATTTCGACGAACATGATAAGGATGATGATGATAAGGATGATGATGATGAGGAGGATGGTAAGGATGATGATGATGAGGAGGATGATAAGGATGATGATGATGAGGAGGATGATAAGGATGATGATGATGAGGAGGATGGTAAGGATGATGATGATGAGGAGGATGGTAAGGATGATGATG
>NW_008704544.1:1516862-1556862 GCF_000326865.2 Helobdella robusta
TCACACGCACACATACATTACACATTGTCACAGAAAGACAGACAGACAAAAGGCACGTGCAACATTACAAATGACAGGCAGATTAAAGCAGGTCGCCATGGTAACGACATCCATAGATATTAAACTGTCAAATTTTCCAGGCGCTTCCAGGCAAGAATGCATAGAATGCTAGATTTATGGAAAGCCGACCATTTTTTTTATTTGCCTTTTATTTACTGCGAATGGGCTGTTGATGACGAAGTTCTGCTCGCTCGCCATTCATTAATACACGTACAGGCACGCACACACGCGCACACGCACACACACACGCACGCACACATACACATGCAATATAATAGATAATATATATATTGCTAATTAAAAATTAAAAATTTTTATTCAAAAAACAAAAAAAGAAACGACGACAACTTACTAGCGGCCAGGAGCAGAATGACGGTGAGTTTAACAATCGCCAGATAAACTTTCCCGCCATTCATACTGACGTCATTGAATTTTAAATATAGGGATGTGCCTATGCTTGTGATGAGGAACAGTAGAGACCAATATTGCAGATGGTTCGTTAAGACGTACATGTCTAGAGGGTAGTTTTCTGTCGGAAGATGGCAGGTTAGTTATTAAAATATTTTCAAAATAAATTTGAATTATTTGTTAAATAGTATCAATAAAAATGACGGTTTAAACATTTTTAATTTTAAATTTTGGTAAATAAAATTTTTACATAAAAATATTAGAAGCTGAAACTGCAAACATTAATAGGAGCATGATATTTCATCTTACAACAGCTCAGTTAGCTCAGAAATTATTATTAATTTTTCAAACATTTAAAAAGATCAACTGACCAAGTGTTGAGCACTGGTCGACAGCTAAAACAACATTACCTCTTTTCCCATCAGCATCACTGTAATCATTAACATGACTACTACCAATAACAGCATTTACACTGCTATAACTACTGCTACTTTTACTGCTGTCTCTACTGCTACTACCACTACTACTACTACTGCTGTCGCTAGTACCGCTACTACCAGTACTACTACTAGTATCTCTGCTGTTTCTACTGCTAGAATCAATGTTATTGAGGAGAGGGTAGTTGCTAACATCACTATTACCACATCTGAATCTCGGCTTCTTCTCGACGCCACACCACAGACAAGTCACGTGACAGCACTCGCTGGGGCTGACCTTCATGACTATGACGTCACCCCAGTAGCCCAACAACCAGTTTCCGTTCAAGATGGCCACCAGGTCCAGCAGTACGGAGAGGAAGAGGAAGAGGAGGAGGAGGTTTTTGGTGATGTTGTTTGCGATAGTAGACATTTTGGTGTTGTTGTTCACGTTTTTGTTGCCACTGTTGATGTTGGTGGTGGTTTCGATGCAGTTAACATTTTTGAAGTTGATGTTGCTGGCTGGTAACTAGATAATGTTGTTGTTTTTTTTTTAATTTTGAGTTTTTCTTCTGAAAATAATTATCTCACCTCTTGGAATTGGATCTTCGTGTGAATATCTGTCTTTGAAGAAATAAACATTAAAAACATAACATAACATAACATTAAGAACGCCACACAATACAATACAATTATCACACTAATACAATACAATGACCATATAACGCTATACAGTACAATACAATACAACACAATAAAAATCCAAAACGTATTGAATGAACTGCACTGAACGGAAAGATGAACATTAACAAAGCCTGCAACAGCGTAAAAAAAATTCAACTGTAAGCGACACCAAAACAACAACAAAAACAGTGACGTCACGAAAACACAATGACGTCGTCATCAACAACAGCAGCAGCAACAACAACAACCATATCAACAACAACATCAACATCACCAACAGCATTAAAAACACGAACTGTTAGCTGGAGCATGGCATTTCAGCAATCCAATTTATACGTACGGTCACGTTCATACTTCTATGTTAAAGCTATTTGTATATGCATATACATAGGTATGTATGGGTGTATGTATGTTTGGATGTATGTATGTTTGGATGTATGTATGTTTGGATGTATGTATGTTTGCATGTATGAATGTTTGTTTGTATTTATGTATAATATATAGATACATATATTATATGTATAGGTATGAGTTTTAGTTTTCATACAAGTATATCACGAAAGAGAGAGAGTGAGAGAGTGCAAAACGAGAGGAAGAGTGACAAAGTTGAGAAATGAAAAAAAAATAAAGAGAGATATGGAGGACAAAATATGGAGCGACACTGAAAGATGTGGAGAGGAGCAATGTTGTGAGATGTTGAGAAACATTTTAGAGAGTTGGAAATGAGAGAGATAGTGAAGAGTTTTGCCGGGAAGAGACGCGGCAAATATTGTTGGAGATGTTGACGAGAGAGATGACAATGAGGAAGAGAGGAACAGAGAGTTAGATATGACAGAAAGAGAGAGAGAAAGAGAGAGAGAGAGAGAGAGACAGAGACAGAAAAAGCGAAAAACAGCAGAACGAAACAAAGAAAGAGGTAGATAGATAGATAGATAGATAGATAGAGAGAGAGAGAGAGAGAGAGAGAGAGAGGGAGAGGGAGAGAGAGAGGGAGAGAGAGAGGGAGAGAGGGAGAGAGAGAGAGAGAGAGAGGAAGAAATAGAGACTGATTGAAAGAGCACAACGATGCGCAAAGATTGATGTAAATTTAATCTTAATTTTTTGGTTCCTTTTGTACTGGAAAGTTGGCGATATATCACGAAGTTGGCCAAACGGAAGGAGAAGTTTTTTTTATGGAGGAATTAATTTATTATACCTGACCTGACGCACACAATATGTACGTACACACACACGCACACGTACACGCACACACACATACACACACACATACATACATCCGTCTCCATGATAAATGTTAACTGGTTGCTTTCAACAAGATACTTTCAACAAGATACTAGTTGCTTTCATACTTTCATTTATTTATGTTCGCGTTCAAACACACACACACACCCACAAACTCTACACACACACACACACACAAAAACACACACACACATAATTTATAAAATGTTTTAAAAATGTAGTTTATTCAGTGAACAAAAAATCAGAAAATAAATTTTAACCTTTAAATTATATATATATATATATATATATATATATATATAATATCAAGTTTATTTCAATTTTTAAATGACAAATAAACAAATAAACAAACAAAAATCTTTAACCAATCGTTAATACAGAATTTGCGGATTAATTATTATGCAAACAGAATTATTATTATGTTCATTTAATAATAGTTAATTAACCAAACAACCATTTAATTGATTAATTAGTTATTAATTGAATTAATTAATTGAATTAATTAATGAAGTTTAATTAACCAAAAATTCAATAAAATAAAACTAATTTCCAAGGCATGAAGGAAATCAGTAAATAAATCGATCGATCGATCGATCAATCAATCAATCAATCAATAAACCAACCTATCAATCAATCAACCAACCAATCAACCAACCTATCAATCAATTAACCAACCAATCAATATATCAATCAGTCAATTGATTAATTGGAGAAAGATTCTCATCCTATACTACTACACAGATGAGTGTTGGTAACTATGTAATTTTTTTTGTCGACAAAGAAAATAGAATTAATTGATCAACAAATGGCCGAAACTCTAACAAAGTTTGAAAGAGCATACATCATCTGGTAACAACGTCTGCAATAATAACAACAACAACAACAACAATAATAATAATAACAACAACAACAACAATAATAATAATAATAGCAAAAATTACAATAATAATAATAATGATAATAACAATAATTGTCGGTTACATGTTAGTTAGCGTGTAAATATGGTAATTAGACGCGATCTGAAGGCGTGTACGATTATGATGTGGTAGTACGATGTGATAAGAGTACGGTGATATGATGATGAGTAACGATTTGAAATGATAGTGACGTAGTAACGCAGTAATGTGATGATATGACAATGAGATGATATGATAATGAGCTGGTATGATAATGAGCTGGTATGATAATGAGCTGGTATGATAATGAGATGATATGATAATGAGATGATACGATAATGAGATGATATCATAATGAGCTGGTATGATAATTAGCTGGTATGATAATGAGATGATATGATAATGAGATGATATGATAATGAGATGATATGATAATGAGATGATACGATAATTAGATGATATGATAATGAGATGATACGATAAACCCATCTCAACATCAACAAAAAATGATAAACATTTCAAAAACAACAATAACGGCAATAGATAAAAGAATAAAGAATGAAAATAACAAAAACCAAAATAAAACAAATTTAACAAAACAAAGATATAATAACGGAAATGAAGGGAAAAAGTATCATTGGATGATAATACCAAAAACATCAATATATAATTTTTTCAGGAATAAAAAGTCATAAAGAAAACAGTTCTGCATGATTTTTTGAAGAAAATATAGAAAGAGAAATTGAAAAAAGAGAAAAAAACAGAGAAAGAGAGAGAGAGAGAGAGAGAGAGAGAGAGAGAGAACAATAAAATAAAACAACGCAAAGTTCATGTTTGATTATATTTTTCAAACGAGCCAAATAAATATTTTGTTACTTGTCAAAAATAAATAATTCATAGAATAGTAACTTAATCAAAATGTGAAAAATTTAATTTACAAATGAATGAGTTGTAAACATGCATTGTCAATTTTTTAGTTTCAATCAACCAGCCATCCATCCATCAAAAAAACGGACAGCAAACCATTCGACCAACCAATCAATCGATTAACTAACGAACCAATCAATCTAATAGTAATTCGATAAACTGCTTTTCAATCAAAAATAACTCGACGTAAAGAAATCAACCATATGAACTTGAAAAACTCAAAACAAACACCATTTCATCATCAAAAGTGTGCTCAACAACCGGATAGAAGCAACTGATTAAACCAATTACTCAGTAAATTGATCAATCAATCAACTAATCAATCAACCGGCCCATCAATCATCAAACCAATCCATTAATCTGCAACCATCCAACTCATCCATCAATCAAGATGAATCATTTTTTAGGAGCATGGTAATAATTTGTCGGAATAAAAGGCATCTTAGCGATGACAGCTTCAACCTGATGCTTGCGAACTTCAACTTTGACCTCAGTGCCGATCTCGGATGACCCGATGTCCACGTACCCCACTGCGATGTTCTTCTTCAGAGATGGAGATGGACAGCCACTGGTCAGCTTGCCTACCAGGGATGTACCGGATCCATCATACACCAAGTTGTCGGCTGGTAAATATTATACATGGCTAGTTAACGCGTTGATGTTTTTCGAAACTAACAAATGAATTGGTAGGAACAAGAGAGCAAATGAACGAAGCAAAAAACAAACAACAACAATCTCACCTCTGATTGGTGCCTCATGGGAAATAATCCCCACCCTCTTTCTGTGTGGCTTGTCCTTCAACTGCTTCAAAATCAACGGTGCCCCAGGGAAGTCCGCCAACTCTCGTCTGCGTTTGCCGATGGTCCAAGCGAGCCCCGCTTCGACTGGGGTGGTCTTCTCGTCGATGTCGTTGCCGTAGAGGCAGAGGCCTGCCTCGAGGCGAAGGGTGTCCCTGGCACCCAGGCCCGCAAGTTTGATGATCTCGTTGTTGATCTCGAGCAGTTGCTCACACACGTACACCGTCATGTCCATTGGCAGGCTGATCTGATGTGGTTTGTATTTGTAGTGGTCAGGGTTGTCCTTTCTTGTGATGAACAACTCACTACCCACGCATCAACCGACGAACCAACCTCAAAACCATCCTCTCCAGTGTAGCCGCACCTTGTAAGTCTGACATTGGGCACATCGAACAATGTCACGAGACGACTGGACATGAAGGACAAGGTCGAAAGGTCAGAGTTCACGTGTGGTTGCAAAGTGACTGCCGCTTGGGGGCCTGAAAAAATTTAAACATTTTGGAAGTAGTAAAAATAGAAAACTTTTTGTCAAAGATCAATTCGTTATTAAAGTTTAATGAATAAAAATGAATCAAAATAAACTGACTGACAATTATAATAGAAAAATTTTTAAAGACAAAACAATGATGTCGATAATAATAAATCCCAAAGACCTTGAACAGCAACAAGACTATTCTCAATAGTTTCCACTTTGACTTCTTTTCCTTTGGCTGCAAACTTTGCACATTCTTCCTATCATTCATTCATCCGCAGACGGATTGATGGATGGAAAAAATTTGAATGAATTAAATAAAGGATCAAAAACTGATGAATGAACTTGTGAAAAATTTGAAATGTAAAAGTAGAAAAGCACGGCATACATGTTGGAACGTTCTCAAAAATGGAAGATAATAAAATGTACCTCAAGATGTTTGTGATCTTTTTCAGAACAGCCAGCGTTGGACACCACATACAAGTAATCTTTTCACACAAAAATACGTTACAGCAAAATTAAATTCATCATTTCAGTTACAATTTAACAGAATATTTATATAAAATTTTTTTTTCATAAAACTTTAGTTTAAATTTGAGCATTCAGAATGAAATACAAATAAAATCTTAATAAAAAGGTGTCAAAGATTGAGATATATGTCTTAAGATGATTTCAAACATACACACACACACACACACACGCGCGCGCACACGCACATGCACACACACAAATAAATAAATATACACTATGGCTACTATTATCATCAATCACGTCCTCATCATGGTCATCACCATTAACAACCTTGAGAGGTTTTAGTGACCACCAGGTCATCAATGATACCCCCCTCATCGTTCGTGAAGAGGGTAAGAAGTGAGTGGTCCGTGGCAAGTCCCTGAAGGTCCCCCACGATGAGGCTCTCAAAAAATTCAATCCTGTCTTTGCCTGATACTTTTGTCTGAAGCATGTGTGACACATCAAACATTGAGGCCTTCTCTCTGTATGTGTGTGTGTGTGCGTGTGTGTGTGTGTGTGTGTGTGTGTGTGCGCGTGTCAATGAATTCATTTTCGATAAAAAAAAATTCAAAGCTGAACCAGTGATTAATTTTTTGTTAAACTCCAAATTTGACACATTTTTTCTTGAACTTCCATTAAAACTTTAGAAAAAATAATGAATCTAATAAGAATAAATTAGAATAAATTATGATTCATAATACACAACCTTGTATAGAGATGTGATTCACTGATGGTCATGTTGTTGTACACGACAGGCATGTTCCAGCCAGCAAATTCAACCATTTTGGCGCCTTTGTTGACATGAAAATCATAAAGTCGAGTGTGTCGTAGTTTGTTATTCTGTGGTTTAAATTTAGTACTTATATAAAGTATTTGGTTGAGAATAAGTGAGAATAAGAGTAATTTTAATATATGTGGCCATTGATTTGATTGCTTCAATATAAAGATATAATTTTAAATAAAAAAAAACTAAAAATTTTAAGTGAAATCAAAACAAAAACTAATTCTCATTAAATTTTTGTTTACATTCGAACTACAATAGAAACATAAAACAAAGATAAAAAAAACAGACTTGATGGTGATTGTGGTGGCCCCCAGACAACCAAATGCTGGTACTAAGGGATCTAGTAACACAGTTGGGTGTCAAGGCCTTGCCATTAACTACAAACAGTCGATTCAACACTTTCAATGAATTCAACAGCAGCATTTTACTTTGCAAAACTCTGAACTTTGAAAAAGCAATTTTTAGTTAAATTCAATAATCAATATGTATTGAACTAAGATAATAAACAAAACATTATTTAATCTTAATCATTTCATTAATTATTTATACTATAAATTTTATAGTTAATCAACTGAACTCCCAAACAGAAGTGCTTTGCTTGCACTGAAATAATACTAACTGCTAATTATGAAATTAGCAGTAGTAGAGTTGTTGTGAGTGACTCAAGTAACTACATCAAGTAACATTTAATAAAGATTAAATTAAAATATATCAGATGCTTCATTTCTCCAATCAAAACATCCTTTAAAAGTTTAAAATCCATTAAATTACTCTCAATTACTCAATCTTAATGTTGTACATACAATCTTTGAAAATTAAAATCGGAAATTAAAGTCGGATAATAATTTTTTCACCATTTTATATTATTTATCAATTGAATTGGCCATCATGTAGATTGATGAATGCAGGCTCTAGCAAGCCACTCAAATTCGAACCGTTCTACAAAATTTTAGAACAGATGACATCCGAAAAAAATACACTAACTCGAATGAAAAACAATGCCTGAGTGATAAACCAGCAAAAATTTTCACAAAAATCAAATTTTAACCAACTTTTGCGACGAATTTTTCAGTCAGTTATTAAGGCCGGAACGCAGGGTTACAATATAAACTTCACAGTGTGACCTTTTGCTGCTATTTGAAATACACAGCAATGCCTAATCTGAAGCCAAAATTTGACTATTTGAATGTTTAAAGTCAATTTATTCAATTAACTAAACTGTTTAATTAAAAAATAGTTTTATTTAAATGATGTTTATCATGCACATTGATAATATAATTAGAAATCCTTTACTTATAAGCACTTCTGGTGCGAAATAACCTTTCTATTCATATACATATGCATATACAAGCAGTATACATTTTATACACGCTACATTACGAATCATCTAAATCACATTTACAATTTTATAAAAAGTTTGTTAATATTATTAAAACAAACACAAAAAACCTATATCACATTATCATAATTGACGCGAAACTCCATTAAAAAGTATTAATATTACACAATAAACAGACATAAGCAGACATACACAGACAAACACACACAGACATAAACAGACACACAAACACATACAAACGTAAATAAGCAAGTAGACACACAAACACACACACAAAAGAATATATAGAATAGAGTATTATATTTATAAAATAGTATATTATCCATACAAACACATATACATACACATATATAATGGAAACGATGTATAACCAACACATGCATATGCATCACTCCCTTGTTACAATTGTCGTGTTGGCATATTTTCAACCACCATCATCACCTTCTTCATCATCATCATCATTTTCATCATCTGTTCTCCGTGTAAATGCATATATAGACGTTGTGTTCTAAATCACTGTTAAATAAGTTAGACCGTAAGTTTTGTTACCATCGGTCACTCAAAAAGATGACCAGCATTTGTAATCGAGCGATTTTATTTAAAACGGTTATTGTGTTTTTAACTGTTTTCATTGAGATATCTTCTGCTCAAACTGCGAATGGTTAATTTATATAATATTTATTTATTAACATTTATAAATATTAATTGCTGTTTATAAGTTACTTTATAATAATAATATTCGCTATAGAATAGGTTTTTTGTTAGTAGTGATTTTATGAATTACAATACTGATTACCTACCTTACGTTGTAAGAGTCCGTGTTGTATGATTCAATTCTTGCAGAAAATGTCAAAGCGGAGCTGCTAGTTGTGACCACTGCCAAGGAACGCAATGACGGGTTCGATAGATTTGTCAGCTATGCTCGGAGATTCAAATACAACCTCAAAGTTTGTATTATTTCCTCATCAAAATTGTTCCTCTTACGTTATGACACACTTTTAAGTAACCCGATGGTATAATGGTCAGAGGCGTCTGTTTTTGCGTCGCCGTGAGGAGGATTGAACGCAAAAAAGAAACCCACCGCCTGCAATGCAATGCAAATGTGTGCTATTCACGCATATGAAATTATCAGAGTAAAAGTTTACAAATGTATAGGTAGAGAAATACGCATCGATATACGTACAAGTCTGTATACACAAACACACTTAGGATATAGATAATACAATCCATTTTGACCCGTTTTCGTCATAACCGTAAATAAAAATGCCCACACGCACACACGTATACACAAACACACACACAAACACACACAGTTTCTCTCCACATGCTATTTAGGTGTTAGGCCTGGATGACCAGTGGTCGTCGGACCTGGACGTGGAAGTTAAATTAGAAGATGGGCTTCGGGTTGAATTGTACAAAAACGTGTTGGAACGTCACAAGTACAGTGGTAATTTGGTCGTGCTCTTCGTCAAAAAGTTCGTAAATGTAATTTTGTATTTTTTCATTTTTATTTTTCAAAAATAAAATCCAAATTAAAGTTACAAATTGACATTTATGTAGTTGTTAAGTGAAGAAAGTTAAGCAAGTTATTAAAACCTATCGGAACATCAGCTGAATTACATTTTTTTCACTTCATTTCCAACAACCACTACAAACTCTTTCCACATTTATTAAAATATTAATTAAATTAAAATATTAATTAAATTAAAATTAACATTGAAATAAAATTAACTTTAAAATTCTTACAGTAGTTCGGACACGGTGATAACGCAATCGTCTGACAAACTACTGGAGCAGTTTGTGAAGATGAAAGCTGACGTTGTATTCTCCTCAGACAAATCCTGCCTACCTTCCTCTGATCTGGCGGTACGTATCTGGAAGCTTTTTTTTAAAATATTTAATTATAAATTTAAAAAATGTATATTTTACAAATGTTTTTCTTCACAGTGGTAGAGTTTGTATGTTGGGTTGTATGTTTTTTTTTTAAATATAAGTTTAGATGAATTTAATTAAAAGAATAAATTTAAATTCCAAATTTCCACAGGAATATTATCCAACGGTGAAAGTTAATGAAAAAAGATACCTTAGCTCCGCATGTGAGAATAAATAGAATTCATCTTAATCTTCGTCTTTTTCATCATCATCTTCATCATTGTCATCACCGTCACCTTCATCGTCGTCATCATCCTTATAATTGTTCATTGAAATAATAGTATAATTTAAATATTTATGATGTATTTATTCATTTATATGTTTTTTTATTTGTCACCCCATCAAGCGTTTATTGGTTATGCATCGAGTCTGTATAGCATGATGTCAAGTTTGGTATACAATGCTAAAGGAGTCGATGATCAAACTTACTTTACAAACGTTTTCCTCAATGATAGAGTTTGTATGTGTGTTTGTATGTTGGGTTGTATGTTTGATTGTATGCTATCTGCTCATTTTTTTAATGTTTGTTTGTATTAATGTTTGGCGGCATGTTTGTATCTGTATGCTTATTTTTGTATGTTTGATTTAAATAAATGTTTGTAGTTTTTTTCTTTGTTTTTTCGAATGTGTTATTTTTTGTGTGTACCTATACTTGTTTTGTATGTCATGCATATTTTTTGTATGTTTTTGTATCAGCTGGTTTGTATGTTGTTGTGTTCGTTGTTGGTATTGTATGTAATGCCTTTGTATGCTTGCATGTTTGTATTGTATGTTTTAGATTTTAAAAATTTTTCATTCCCAGGAGAAATACAATATCGTGCTGGATAGCCGTAGTTCTATATTTCAAAACCTCAACGATGATCAGGGTTGATTGGATTTCTTATGACGTCATCATCATTATCATCGTCATCATTGTTATCATCCCTGACGTATACATTATTATCTTCATCATCATTATCATCAATAGTATTATCACTGTCCCAATTGATACATATTCAACATTCCCAAATAACAAAATTTGAATATTTATAAAGACGGCATGCCAACCTAATTAACATAATATGAATATCAAATTAGATGATGTGTCAATCAATTTCGACTCCTCCTACACTTACCTTTATAACGATCTTACCGGTACAAGCCCAATCATCATTCATGGCAACGGGCCAATTAGGGTAGGTGATAAATATTAATTATGGGCGGAGCAATGGCTCATTTTTTAGGACACTGCACGTCTTTTGTTGATTCATATAAGAAATAGCTGAGAAAAAATGTTAATAGCTATTAATTATTCATGAATTATGTTGATGATTATTTTACACTCAATATAGGCGGGGTTAAACAGCTTGACCAATTACGTGCCCGACCAATGGACAATTAGCAGAGGATGTCTTCATTGTCTGGTTGATACCAGGTCTTTGGATGGTATTGAAGTACGTATTACAGCCAATCAGTCAGTCAATCAACCAACCAATACAACCAACCATTCAACTAACCAACCAACCAACCAACAAACCAACCAACCAACCAACTAAGTAACCAACCAGCCAACCAACTAACCAATCAATAAATCAATCATTTAATCATTGTAATTTAAACGAAACAATTTTCTGACGTTCTATATACATGACACGTTGTCAAATAAATTTTGTCGAAAAATTAAAAGTAAACAAAACTGATTAAATTGAAAAACAAAATTGATAAATAAGTTTAATTAATCTATTAATTAATTAAATTTTTGACTCAACAGCCAGCAGCCTACCCTCAAATATACATGGCCATCTTCATTGAGAAACCCATGTACTTCGTGGAAGACTTTTTCCTCAGAGTTTCGAAATTGACCTATCCAAAAGAGAGAATTGATCTTTATATACATTATTTGGTTATTATTATTATAATTATTATTATTGTTGTTGTTGTTATTATTACTGTTGTTATTGATATAGTTGGTGTTGTTGTTGATTTTGTTTCGTTTCGTTTTGTTTTGTTAACGAATGTGGTCTATTGATTTTTGATTGGTTGATTGTTTATCTGGTTTCCGATTGACTGGTTTCTGATTGGCTAGTTGTTGGCCAGCTTGTCGATGAATAAAAATTACTAAAACAATAATAATAATTATTTTTATTACAATAATTATGATCATAATATAATATGAAAAAAAAACAACCTAAGTATAACATATAAATTTGCCATTAAAAAGGATGTCATGCACGCGAAAAATGCTGAAAAGTTTGTCGCTGAACACGGCAACAATTTCAAATCAGTACAAGTCCAGTCCGACAGTGAAGTGGCCACGTATAAGGCTAAAATATATGCATTGTACGTTTTGGGGATGGGCTTTTGATGATGATGATGGTAATGGTGGTGATGATGGTGATGATGATGGTGATGATTGTGATGATGTTGATGATGATGATATAGTTATTTAATTATAGCTTTAACCAGTTGGTAATTGAAATGTAGAAGTGGACGGTACTTCAAACTGTTTGATTGGTTGATTGAAATGCATGTTTGATTGACAAATTGATTGAAAATTGATGGTAATGATGATGATGATGATCATCATCATCACCATCATCATCATCATCACGATAGTGAGCAGTGCATGAAGATGAACTGCGAGTACTTCTTCTCGTTGGACGCTGAAGCCCACATTGAAAAACTCGACCTCATAGAGATGCTTATCGAAAGGAACAGGTTATGATTATGATGATGACGATGATGATGACGAGGAAGATGATAAAGATAGTGATGATGATAATGCAACTGCTGCTGCTCTAGCGATAATGAAAGTTATGATGGCTATGACGATACTGATGATGATGATAATGCAGCAATGATGATGATGATCAAACTGATGATGATGATGATGATGACGATGATTAGGTCATTAGTCGCACCAATGTTGGTGAGGCCGGGCAAGATGTGGGCGAATTTCATGGGCACGTCAACAACTGATGGTCACTTCAAGAAATCCGACGACTTCACAACTCTTGTCCTTAGGGAGAGGAAGTTTGCACTTCTACTGTTTCTATGCTTGTTTGCCTGTCTGTGTGGTTGTTTGTGCGGTTGTCTGTGTGTGCGTGTGTGTATGTGTGGTTGTGTTTGTGTCGTTGTTTGTGTGTGCGTGTGTGGAAGTGTATGTGTAGTTGTGTGTGGCTGTGCGTGTTTGGTTGTGTGGTTGGTAAAATTAACTTGAACACCCCTTCACAGAGGTTTATGGAATGTTCCGTACCTTACAAGTGCATTCCTTCTTCAAGCTCGTCATCTTCCGTCCATCTCACGGATCGAATTTAAGGAGGGTGATAACATTGACGCCGTATTCTGTTTGGAGATGAGGAAAAGGGTGAATTGAGACGATGATGGTGACACACACACACACGCACACACACACGTACATACACACAGACACACGTACACACACACACACACGTACACACACACACACACACGTACACACATACACACACTTCTAGTTCATCTTCATGTACGTAGACAACTTCGAATATTATGGCCACCTAGTTAACAGTGACGATTTTGATGCTACTGCCAACCACCTTAACAGTGATCTCTACGCTATATTTTCCAATGCCTACGTTGGTGTTTGTTCGTTCGTTCGTTCATTCATTCAACCTATTCGTTTCTTTATACATTCATTCATTTATTCGTTTCTTAATTCATTAATTCATTAATTCATTAATTCATTCATTCATTCATTCATTCATTCATTCATCCGTTGATTCGTCCTTCCACCCATCTATCCGTGAAGACATGGGAGAAAAAATACGTGCACCCAGACTACTTCCCGCTCCTGAATCAAACTGTCGAGGATTACCAATCGGTTTGTCACGTCTTTGTTTAGCCATTTATTTTTTCGGTCGGACATTCGTTCTTTCATTCATTCATTCATTAACTATTTGTTCACTCATTTTCTCAATCACTCATTTATTCACACATTAACTCAATCACTCATTTACTCTTTCATTAATTTGCTCATTCATTCGTTCGTTCGTTTGTTCATTCATTCATTCATTTATTCATTCATCTGTTAATTCATCCATCCATTCATTCATTCATTCATTTATTCATTCAGCCATGTCCGGATGTGTTCTGGTTTCCGATCGTGACTGAAAAGTTTTGCGACGAGTTGGTCGGTGAGATGGAACACTTTGGAGATTGGTCGTCTGGGAAAAATGAGGTGGTGGTGATGATGATGATATGGAATGATGATGATGTTGATGATGTTGAAATGATGACGATGATGTTGAAATCATAATGATGATGATGTAAAGACAAATGATGATGATAATGAAATTTTCTTCATATTCGTCAACCTATTTTAGAACTTTAGAACTTTTTTTGTGTTTAGCTTTTAAGGAACATAGATATGGTATTTTTATCCATTGCATGCTATTTGTCGTTCATCCATCCATCCACGTATTCATCCATCTATCCATCCATGCATCCATTCATCCATCATCTCTTTCCTCTTTTTCTCCAGGACAATCGTCTTGAAACAGGTTATGAGAACGTACCAACGGTTGACATACACACGAACCAGATCGGCTGGGAGGACCACTGGCTGCAGTTTCTCAAGAATTATATCGTTCCGCTCAATCAGAGAGCTTTCGAAGGATACTTTAGTGAGGTTTGTTGATGGTCAGCTTGTCATTCATTCATTCATTTATTCAACAATTTTCATTCATTATTTCATTCATGACCCAACAACCCATCTCCACCAATTCATCCACCATAGGGTCGTGCCTTGATGAATTTTGTGGTGAGGTACCGGCCAGATGAGCAGGATAGACTGAGACCCCATGCAGACTCGTCGACATTCACCGTCAACATCGCCCTCAACACACCTGGAGTAGATTACCAGGTGCGTTGGTTGTAAATTTCAATCACAATAATTCAGTAAATTTCAATCACATCTCGATCGTATTGGTGTTACTTACGGTTAAGGCGTCTGGCACTGGTGTCGCAGCTGCTTGGTTCGACTGCAAAGATATCCTGGCTTGCAACGTGCAAGGCTTACGTAACGTTTTTCATACACTATTGCGACTTTGGTGTCTCAATATCTCTGAGAATACTGGAAGAGTTTTGAAAAACCCATCAATGCATTTCTATCAACATTTTTCCACCCACAATCACTAAGGCCCTACTCTAAAGATGAACTTCATTTGTTTACACATCTTGCAGATTATTCAGTTTATCGATGCAATTAAAAATTTATCTAGTAATAATAATAATAATAATAATAATATTGATGATGATGATGATGATGATGATAATGATGACGATGATGATAAAAGTAGTAATAATAATAATAACAAGGGTGGTGGTGTGAGAATGCTTCGTTACGAGTGCAGTGTCACTGAACTCAAAAAAGGTGAATTAATTATGTTAATTAACTTATATTTTTGTTGATGTTTCTACACACACATACACACAAACACAAACACACACAGACAGACACACACACGCACACACGCACACACCAGGTTGGATGTTAATGCACCCAGGCAAACTGACCCACCACCACGAGGGCTTGCCAGTTACAGCAGGGACCCGGTACATCATGGTCTCGTTCGTCGATCCTACCCCATAATATTTTCAATTTCGTGACTATCATCAACACCTTCTTTTAAATTTGTAATCATTATCAACTTTGTTGTACCCTACGTATGCTATCTTAGGTATTTTGATACGCTCAATATTGCGTATTTCATGTATAATTACATACTATATACAGAAATACCAGCGTATAATGTGGCTAATATACCTAATAAACTTGTGTCCATGTCTATACCGTCATCATGTTCATAGCTTTTATCTTCACTTTTTATTTTTACATTTAAAAATTTTAATCTTATTGAATAAATACTGGTTCGTTTCTATATTAAGTTTACTTATCAATGCTCATATGAACGTTTAGCTGGTTGAGTTAGTAGTATCTTTAGTTGAAATGACGCCAATTATATACAATATAATGAGCTGCCATGTTTTGTAAAGCTTATCTCTGCTGACTTAAACAAATTTTTTGATTATATTTTCATAAAAAAATTTGTTTTTTTATTGTCGAAATAAATTTAGGATAACTTCGATGGTTTATGTTTTAGTTTAGCCATGTCTATTTTGGCTTATCAGTTTTTTATTTGGTAGAATAAAATGTTTATGTTGGGCTGAATTTGGATGGCTGTGGTTGATTGCTACGATGTTCCTGTTTTGCAATATTTGTATAGACCTAGGGTTATCCCAAAACTGCAAAAATGACATTGTATTGAGATGAAATACTACAGAAAGACCTTGAAAGCTTCATAGAATGAAAAATATAATTGACTCGAAAGATTGAAAAATTAAAACTATGGTGGTTAAGATAAAAGCAAAGAAGATGATATAGAATGGGATGAATGAGAAGTTGAATGACAAAGATGAAAAAAAAGATGGAAGAGGAAGAAGACAAAATAAAAAAATTAAAGTCGTGAATGTGGATGGAATCACGTGTCGATATCCACCCCACCAGCTCCGCCATGATGGATGGAGTGATGACGTCACTGATGAACAACACTTCATCGGAAGCACATGCTAACGTAGGTGCGTGCTAGCCGGAGATTACATTAACATAAATTAAAATAAATTATAATAACGTTTTGCATATATTAAACATTAATTACGTTTACTTAATAGTTCTATTTAATTGTTCGTGTACTGTACAAACCAAGTCATTTAATTTTTTAATTTAATCTCAAACAACAGGCGTGCAACGCGTACATATACAACAACAATAAGCACGGTTACAATCGTTTCGGGTATATAGCACGCAATTCCGAAATGTTCTCAGGCTGAAGTTGCAGCATTCACAAGAGAGAGAAGATGAAGATGAAAGGAGAGAGTGTAGCGGAGATGGAGAGATAAGGAGGAGGAAGAGAGAGAGTAGGAGTGGAGATGCATGCATGCATGCATTCATCTAGATAATTCTGCATACGTGATTCAAGACATTTAGCCAGTCTCGCATAAAAATTATTGTTCTGCATGTAACTGTATATAATATCTCTCTTTTTTTGTCGTGTTGGCACGTTCATTCATTAGCTAATTAGTTGTGTAGATAATTAATTGGATAATTAATAAACAATTCTTTTTAATATTTATATTTTTAACAGAAAACCTTTTTATAGTGCCTTGCAGTAGATTTTTTTTACTTGGAATAATCAGTAGCAGTGTTAAATTTTTTTAAATGTCTACAAATCTTTGCAACGGTTTGTTGTTCAAGACAATCCTCGTCACGTTTGTGGTTTTTAACAGCATTCAATACTCTACATCTCAGATTCAACAGTCTCAAGATAGCTTTAATAAGAGTAAGCATTTGTTTATTTTCCGTCATTATTCTTCTATTTTAATTTATTCAGTTTTAATTGAAATTAAATTAGGAATTAATTAAATGGCAAATTAACTGATGAATTTTTCATTTTGTCGACTCAGTAACTAAGAAGCGAGCGTAGTAAAAATTTAATTTTCAAATAAAATACCAAACATCAAATTAAGTGTATACTTCACATTACGTACACAACTTTCTA
Organism: Helobdella robusta; assembly: GCF_000326865.2. Classification (NCBI taxonomy): domain Eukaryota; kingdom Metazoa; phylum Annelida; class Clitellata; order Rhynchobdellida; family Glossiphoniidae; genus Helobdella; species Helobdella robusta. Next base: position 1,534,910 of record NW_008704544.1, read on the forward strand.
CCTACGTGTATCCATTATGTACATCCAATACACATGTGCACGTGTGTGTATACATCCGTCTGTTAGCGTACATATGTGTATGGGACGGGATTCAGGACAGGGCAGATCCCGGCCATCCTTTAATAATGAGTATACACGGACGATTTTTAACTTTCTTATTCAACATTGGTTTGGATTAAAAAAAATTTTTAAACATTGGGTAATGAGGCCAAAAAATGTCACCAACTTTTTTTTACAAGAAATTTTTTGAAATTCCTGGTAAGTTAAAACTATACTTGGAATGGATAGTAGATCCGGCCCCACGTGCGTATGTATGTGCATGTGTATGTGTGTAAATAGATGTATATAAATGTGTGTACGCGTGTATCACATACATATATATTTATCTGCAGGTACAGACCTGTTGGTGTACACAGTAGCTACAGAAGAAAATGATGGTTTCAAGAGGTTCATGAATTCAGCTACAAAATTCAACTACAATGTGAAGGTGGGGTGTGATTTGTAAATTGTTTCGAATAAATGTAGATTCTTACTTATACATAGACCTGTAAAAAAGAACTGTAAATAAGGGGTTTGATTGTATCAAGTTTTGAAGTTGGCGCGCTTGTTGGCAGACACAAAAATCACAAAACGCTATCAAAATGGTGCTACAAAAACCAAACAAAAAACGTCTCAACATCAACAAACTTAGCAAAATTTTTTCCTCCAAAAGGTTTTAGGATTAGGAGAGAAGTGGAATGGAGGTGATGTGGCACGCGGTGTGGGGGGTGGGCAGAAGGTTCGACTGTTAAGGGAGGCCCTGGAACAGCACAAGTACAGTGGCAATCTGGTCATCATGTTTCTCGATAGGTACGTTTTTGGCTTTTCACAAATCTCTCTCTCTCTCTCTCTCTCTCTCTCTCTCTTTCTCTCTTATTTTATTTATTTTTTCTTCATTCTTATCGACTCACAAAGAGATAACTCAGTGTGATGTACTACTACTTACTACCTATACAAATTTTTCATCACAACACAACACACGCACAGTTACGATCTCGTCTTAACACTGGATTCAGCGAAGCTATTAGAGAGATTCGATAAGTTTCAAGTCAACGTCTTGTTCTCCGCTGAAGAGTTTTGCTGGCCGTCTGTAGAACTAGCCGTAAGTATTAGCTGTGTCTTTTTTTCATTAACATACTACAAAACTGCTACAAACCAAGATACTACAATACTACTAAAATGTTTTATAATAATACTAAAATACTGTATTAGCGCACACATTTTATTTAATTTGTTGAATATTGAATATTAAGTCCATAAAAAAAGCTAAATTTTGTACGTATGTAATAATTTTTTTGGTAAAATGTCATGAGTTTAGTAAGTTCTATTTTTATTTTGTCTTTTAAGTTTGTTAAAAATGGTATAGAATCGTTCTAACGGTGATTTTAATTTGGCATGTAGGCATCCTACCCTGAGGTTGGCCCAAATGAAAAAAGATTCCTCAATTCTGGAGGTTTTATTTTCGATTGATTTCATTTTTTTTTGTCCGTGTTTATAATTTTTCAATTTGAAAAAGCTTTTCAATCATTTTTCACCCTTTCCTTATATATTCAATTAAACTAATTAATTAATTAACTAATTAATTGACTAATTAATTAATTAACTAATTAATTTTGAAGGTTTCATTGGACACGCGCCACAACTATACACAATCGTTAACAGATTTCCATTGCGGGACGACGACGACGATCAACTTTTTTATACGAACGTTTTCCTGGCTGATCGAGTTAGGATACCTTCTTTACCTTATTTTGAATTGCTGTAACTGTTGTTGTTGTTGTTGATATTATTATTGTTGTCATTATTGTTGTCATCGTTGTTTTTGTTGTCGTTGTTGTTTTAGTAACCCTTTATATTCCATTTAATTTGTCGTAGGAAAAGCTGAACATCGCTCTAGATACACACAGCCTAATTTTTCAAAATCTCAACGGAGCCCTTGGTTAGACACGACTGAAATTAACTTTAAATTAAATTTATATAACTTTATTTCATAAGAAATTCAGATAAGAAATAAAAGATTGAATGAATAATTAATAATATATAAAAACAAATAATCTATTTTATATATATTTATTAATGGTTTCAAACAATCATCGAATCGAATTTAGACCAATTTTGTAAAAGTTAGTTTATTTTATATTAATTTATTAATCCATCCACTTTAAACAAACCGAAAAAAGTTTCTTTCCTAAAAAAATTATTTTAAAACTTTCAAAAAGATGATGTGTCGGTGAATTTTGAGACGGACAGCACCTACCTCTACAACCACCTCACCAACACGGTGCCTGCCGTTGTCCATGGCAATGGACCAATCAAGGTACCCTTTGTCTTTAATGGACTGTCTGGGATAGAGTCGTTGGTATTTGTTTAATATTCCAAAGATGTAACTACCGTCAATGGATTCGATTGAGTGATCGTGGAAAAATGTAGTTTTTGGATATGTGGGCGAATTTACTACGTACTCACAGACGCACGCACGCACGCACACACACACACGCACGTACGCACACACAGGCTGCTTTCAACAGTCTTACTAGTTACATAACCAACCAATGGACCATCAACAAAGGCTGCGTGCATTGCAATATTGATACCAGGTCACTAAAAAATGTCAACGTATGTTTACTTGGATGATTATTTGACCTAAATATATATGTTAATTCATTAACTTGACCCAGTTATAATAGTAGCTGCAGTACTAGCAGTAGTGGTAGCAGCAGTGGTAGCAATAGCAGTGGCTGTAACAGTAGAAGTAGTAGAAGAAGCAGCAGCAGCAGCAGCAATAGATTTAATAACTCTTATTTCAGCCATCAGAGTACCCGAAAATATTTGTGGGCATCTACATCGAGAAAGTAATGCCGTTTGTCGAGGACTTCCTTGAAAGATTTCATAACTTGACCTACCCCAAAGATAAAATAGACGTTTATATACACTACTTTGTTAGTTGTTTGTCTGTTTGTCTGTCTGTCTGGTTGGTTGGTCGGTCGGTCGGTCGGTCGGCTAGATGATTGATTGATTGGCTGGCTCATTGATTCACGTTCACTTACTCAAATCTAAAATTGAACATTAGTTGATCTAACTCGAAAATTTGATAATTGATTTAATAATAATTTTAATATTAATCGACTAAAATTTATTTGATTATTAATTAATAATTATTATATAATTAGTTAAAGATATTTTTTTTCAGGACCAATTCCACGTTAAAGTAGTTGAGAAGTTCATATCAGATCATGGTGATGAGTACAAATCCGTCGAAGTGCAATCGAGCGAGATGCCAGAGTATGAAGCCCGAAAATATGGATTGTATGTTTTGTTTGTTTGTTTGTTTGCTTATTTCTTTGTACGTTTGCATGTATGTATGTTTGTTTGTTTGTTGTTGTATGACTTTGTTTAACATCACCAAGTTTGCTCAATTACTAATTGGGTTGGTATTTTGCAATTAAAAAAGTCATTTTCACATTATTCGGTTACATTTTTATCAAATTTTTTCTTCTATCATTCCCATGAACATCATTATCATCGTCACCAACGACATCATCATCGTCATCATCATCATCACGATAGTGAGCAGTGCATGAAGATGAACTGCGAGTACTTCTTCTCGTTGGACGCTGAAGCCCACATTGAAAAACTCGACCTCATAGAGATGCTTATCGAAAGGAACAGGTTATGACGATGACGATGATGATGACGATGATGACGTCAAATAACGATGATGATACTGATGTTGATAATAATGATGATGATGTGAATGATGATGATGATGATGTTGCAGTTACTCATGCACTTATTTATTTAGTGACAGTAGTCATCATCATCATCGCAATCGTCATCATCAACATCCTCATCATGATCAGGTCTTTAGTTTCACCCATGCTGGGCAGGCCCTTCAAGATGTGGACCAATTTCTGGGGGGCGGTCAACTCTGATGGCTACTACAAACGATCCGACGACTATGCAAGTCTGGTGCTCCGGGAGAGAAAGTAAGTAGAAGTAAGAGTAGTAGTAGCAGTAGTGGTAGCAGCAGCTGCAGCAGCAGTAGTCGTAATAATAGTAGTAGTGGCAGAAGTAGTAGTAGGAGTTGTTTTAATTGTGGTAGCAGCTAAAGCAGTAGTAGTAATAGTTAGTAGTAGCAAAAGTAGTAGTAGGAGTTGTTTTAGTTGTTGTAGTAGCAGAAGCAGCAGTAGTAGAAGTATTAATAATAGTAGCAGAAGTAGTAGTAGAAGTTGTTTTAATTGTTGTAGTAGAAGCAGCAGAAGTAGTAGCAGTAGTAGTATGTATCTCGATTATATTCATTGAAACATTTGATGATTGATTAACTGGTCCTGAAGTTGACTAACAGAATAAGTAATGAAATAGCCGATTGGTTAACTGACCAACCAATCAAAATATTCGCCCTTCAGGGGTTTATGGAACGTTCCATACGTCACTAACGTTTACCTGTTACAAGCGCGCCACCTGCCATCAGTGGTCAACTTCGAATGGCCTGAGGGTGTTGACCTTGATGTAGCCATCTGTGAAGAGTTCAGAAATAAAGTGAGTGAAAATAGTTGAAGTAGTAGCGTGTTGGTGGTAGTAATAGTTGATGTAGTAGTAATGGTAGTAGTGGTAGTAGTAGTAGGGGTAGTAGTAGTTCAGACATGAGGGGCTGATGGTTGCTACGATAATGAATATGATGATAAACGAGATGATAGAACCTACACACACACACACAAACAAACAGATACACACATACACATACATACATACATACACACATACATACACACATACATACATACATACATACACACACACACACACGAACAACCAACAACAGTATATTTTCATGTACGTGGACAATTTTGACCACTATGGCCACCTGGTTAATAACGACGACTTCGAAACTGACCATCTCAACAACGATCTATATGCCATATTCTCTAACCCATACGTGCGTTTTAACTGTCCATCATTTATTTAATCGGCCATTAAACCAAACAATCAATCAGTTAAATATTAATTGAATATTGAATCAACCAACTAATCAGCCAATCAATCAACCATTCAATAAATCGAACAGACTTGGGAGAAGAAATACATTGATCCAGAGTATTACATCTTCTTGCACAATAAAACATTTAAAGAATTTCTAACCGTTGGTTTTTGATTGATGGTTAAACAGCTAAATGAATGAATGAATGAATGATTGATTGATAGATTGATTGAATGGATGATTAACTGGTTAATTGATTGATTAGTTGGGTAATTAACTAATTAAATGATTAAATAGTCGATTAATTTAATTATTTATTAATAATTTAAACTCAGTTTTATTTTGAAAATTGATAAATAAACCAGCCATTAAAAAATTCTAAAGTTAAACATACAACTAACCAGCCACGCAATTACTCAAAAATCAACCAGCCGATCTTTCACTTGACCAATCAATCAACCAAAAAATTAACCAACCAACCAACTAACTAAACCATTAACCAATAAACCATCCAACCAATTAACCAATAAACCATCCAACCAATAAACCATCCAATCAATCAACCAACCAACCAATCAGCCAATAAACCATCCAATCAATCAACCAACCAACCAATAAACCATCCAATCAACCCACCAACCAACCAGTCAACCAATAAACCATCCAATCAATCCACCAACCAATCAGCCCTGTCCAGACGTTTTCTGGTTTCCAATAGTTACTCACCGATTTTGTGATGACCTGATCAGCGAGATGGAAAATTTTGGACAGTGGTCTGGGGGAAAAAATGAGGTACTGATGATGATGATGATGACGACGACGATTGTGATGATGATGATGATTGTGAAGATGGGTGATGATGATGATTGTGAGGATGAGGATTTTGATGATGATGATAAACATATATAAATAGTGATAATGATGATGATAGAGTACTGGCAATGATGATGACAACCGGTGAAGAAGATTGTGATGATGGTGATATACATATAATGATGGTGGCAATGACGTAATAATAATGATGTTGATACAATGATGACCAACCAATCAACGACGGGGATAACGATGATGACCAACCAATCAACGAACTGACCGCAGGACCACAGGCTTCAGGGGGGCTACGAGAACGTGCCAACAGTCGACATCCACACAAATCAGATAAACTGGGAGAGACATTGGTTGCATTTTCTCAAAACGTACGTCGCCCCGCTGAATCAACGTGCTTTCGAAGGATACTACACTGAGGTCTGTCGGTCTTTTGTTTGTTTTTGTTTGTATTTTGTTTGTATTTTTTTGTTTTTTGATTGATTTATTAAGTATTTTTGGTCAAATGATTGATCTCTTAATGTTTAATCATGCAGTAAATCAATCAAATAAATAACTGACCAATCAGAGTCGAGCTATAATGAACTTTGTGGTGAGGTACCGCCCAGATGAGCAGGATAGATTGAGGCCTCATTCCGATTCGTCAACGTTCACCGTCAACATTGCCCTCAACACACCCGGGGTGGATTATCAGGTAGCTCTCTCTTCTGATTGGATGCTATATATAATTTATCTAATTGTTTAGTTTTACGATTGGTCGATTGAAAATTTAATGCACTATTATTCAACCAATCAAATCACGTTTTGATTGGCAGGGAGGTGGTGTCAGGATGGTTCGCTACGATTGCGCTGTCACCCAATTAAAGAAAGGTGAAATATTATTTTTTAATTACTAAAAATGATTGTACGAACGCACGTATACAAACGCATAAACAAATACGCCACAGACACACAAACATAGATCCGCAGGCCTATAAACACACAAAAACAAACAACTTCACGCACAAACACATACATACAAAGGTTGGATGTTGATGTTTCCTGGCCGGCTGACTCACCAGCACGAGGGCCTCCAAGTGACGGGGGGCACTCGATACATCATGGTCTCATTTGTCGACCCTTAACTTCTTCTCCACACGCTTTTACACACACACCACACACACCACACACACCTATATAAACACACACTAACACACACACACCCATATATATACAACATACACATACATACATACGTATCTTCTTACATACATATACACATACATACGTACGTACGTACATACATACATACATACATTCATTCATACATACATACATACATACATACATACATACATACATACATACATACATACATACATACATACATACATACATACATACATACATACATACATGCATACTAACATATTATGTTCTCATGTATAAAAATTTTTTTATACATGAATTGTAGTCCTATGTAAACACATAAACGAACATTAGATTTGTATTTAACCAACATTTTATATTCAGTTTTACCTTTTTTTTTCACAAATTTTTTCATATGTATTTAAGAATATTCATTATATTTTAAAATTTCAAATTCGTTTTTGATCGTTAATCATAAAAATAAATATCTATGTATCTATATGTATCTATGTTTAATTACAATTTTAGGATTAATAGCCCACTATCATGTTTCATTTTCAGAGATAATAAACTTATTCAGACAGATTTTGTTTTTTTTTATTATAATTCTAGATACTTTTAAACACTTCTTTAAAAAAATTATACAAACACAAAATTATACAAACACAAAATTATACAAACATACAAACAAAATACATGGAAACGTCCGAACGTAAAATAACTACTACATATCTAATAAAAATTGATGAAACATTCGTACATTATCACTCGATAAAGACATACATACAAACATACATACGTACAAACATACAAAACAAACATAAACATACAAACATAAACATACATACAAACAAACACACAAAGGATGGATGTTAATGCACCCTGGCAAGTTGACCCACCATCACGAGGGTTTACCCGTTCTACAGGGCAGCAGATACATCATGGTGTCATTCGTCGATCCTTGAATTACCATCCTTCCTAATTAATTATTTAATTAAATATTTAATCGATTGACTAATTAATTGATTGATTGGTTGATTGATTGATTGATTCGTTTATCCATTCAATCATTTGTTCTTTTGTTTGTTTCTTCACTCATTCGTTCATTTTTTCCAACTTGTGTTAAGTGCGTACCTACATAGCTAGTTTAGTTAATATAAACAAAGTATTATTTCGTTCAATTGTATCATTTTCAACTGTATATCATTAGTTGTATCATTTAAATGTATCATTTTATTTTATCATTTCATTGTATACAATTTACATTATTGTATCATTTCATTCATTGTATACCATTTACATTATTGTATCATTTCATTGTGTATCATTTACACTATTGTATCATTTCATTGTGTATCATTTACCTTATTGTATCATTTACCATATTGTATCATTTCATTATATATAATTCATTATTGTATAATTTTGTGGTATCATTTTTATTGTATATCATTCTATTATTGTATCATTTTATGGTATCATTTGATTGTATTTTTATATGTAAGATGTTTTTTTTTAATTTTTTATTTGTTCAATGCAAAAAAATAGTTTGTACGTTTCTTTAACTAGCTTACAAATTGTTAAGGATGTATGAAAATTAAGAATCCGATGAATGGATGAATGGATGAATGAATGAATAAACGAATGGATGAATGAATAAATAAATAAATGTGTAAGTAAATGAATGAATGAGTGAAATGGTAGGTTGGCTAATAAGCTAGTTATGAAAATGGACTTGCATATAAAATTATTTTTACTACAATAATAAAAAATTGCTTTGGACCATAACTTAATTAATCAATGAATGTTATTTTTGTCAAAAAAACTGTTGAAAAGTGTGTCTGTTGATTTGAAAAAATAACTTTTTATTCAACATGCTTTAGAGGCAAAACTAAATTCACACAAAAACATTTTCAGACACATTAAGCGTTGTCTGCAATTTTTAAATGAAAAAAGTCATTATTTGTTGAAAATATGTGTCTCTGTAGAAGTAACAGTAATTGTTTGCACACTAGCAGTAGTAGTGATGTATTGTAGTAGTTGTAGTAGCGTTGTTGGCCACAGTAATAATTTTGATAACAATCTTTAGGCACTGTAGTAAAATTTTTGGCACATGAAAATGGCGGTAATGTAATTAACAGTGGTATTATATTTTAAAATGTCATTTTTGAATAGTAGTAGTAGTAGCAATAATGGCCACACTAACCGTCGCAGTTGTTATTGCAGTGGCGTTTGTAGCCACGGAAATACTGATTAAGTATTTTACATTTCTTGTTTAGTATGTAGTATTTAGAATTTTTGCCATCCAGACAGCCAGGCGTTACTGAGACAAAAGTTTTTTTTTCTCAAAAGAGAAAAGAGGAAAAGTATTAAAAGAATTTAAATTTAATAACGGCCGTCCAATTTATGTGGATGGGTTAATTGGATTTATGTGGCTAGTTGTGATCGTATATAAAAGGTCATTTTACTTTTTGTCTGTCAGTGTGTACTTGCCTGTGTTTGTTTGTGTGGCTGTGTGAATTTTTGGATGTTTGTTTGTGTGTGTGTGTTTGTCTGTGTGAATTTGTCGGTGTTTGTTTGTGTGTGTTTGTCTGTGTGAATTTGTCTGTGTTTGTTTGTGTTTGTTTGTCTGTGGGTCTGTGTGTGTGTTTGTGCTTATTTGACTTTTTTAACGTTTGAGAAGCATTTAAAATCATTCGTTTTTTTAATTTTTCAATTATCTGTGTATGTCTGTTTGTGTCTATGTGTGTGTGTGTGTCTGTGCGTATGCGCGTCTGTAATTCGAAATGTTAAAAAGAATTTTCCAACGCGTGGTTGCTTCATTTCCCGTTTTTCTTAGTAGTAGATGGCTGGAAGTTTTTGTCTTCAATTTTTTAAATTCGAATTTTTAGACGTTTAATTTTTTTTTAACTAAATTTGATGTTATAAATTATCGCCCAGATTTAAAATTAATTTTTTTTTCAAGTCTATCTCATCGGTCTGTGGAGAGTTGTGGCAGTATGTCGCTTGTATTAAGGTACGCGGTTGATTCGTTGATTGGTTGGTTGGCTGGCTGTTTGCTTGGCTAGTTGGTCGTTTAGTTGGTTGGTTAGATAGCTGAATGACCATTTCAATAATTGATTGGATTGATTGATTTATCTTCAGCGATAGGTGGCAGGATGTTTGCAATTAATTTTGATCGGCTTCGAGTGTAATGAAACGCATTCCTGGGCTGCTAGTTCAGCTGCAAAAACAACAATAATAATAAGAACTACCACCGCTACTACTGCTACTGCTGTTGCTACTGCTACTTCTACTACTACAGCAGCTGAAACAACAACGAAAAATGTTGCTAACGATGGTTCCAGAAGAGTCATCGTTTCAAATGTTGGTGGTGATATATGCGTGGTAATTTCAAATCGGAAGCGACTTCACATATAACTAAAAAAGAAATGACACAAGTTGTTTTTCCAACATTAATTCAAAACAATAACAACAACAACAACAACAACCAATTGTTACTGATACCCATAGCAGTCGAGCAATTACTAATGAATTACTACAGCCGTTTATACTGCTACTGATGATGCTAGTAGGCTGATAAATATGCCACTTTTATACTAGGCATACGAAAGGGGATTATTAAAAAAGTAATATTGCATTGCAGTGCATGGGACCAGTATTCGTAGTAATAGAATGTTTTATTGTGTGTGTGTAGTTTTTGAAAAATCAATAAGGTTGTATTCCTTCTCTCGCCATTTCCTCTTCCTCATTCCATTCATCATTTTTTTCTCTTTTATTTTTCAATTTATTTGTTTATTCGTTTTTTTCCATTTTAGGGAAAATTTTTTTTTCATTTTTTTTTCGAGTTGTTGTTTTTGATTTAACATTAATTAAATCATTAGTCATCATCATTCAATCATATTTTTATTTTTTTCATTTTTCATTCATCATCCTTTCACTCACTCACTCGCTCACTCACTCACTCACCCACTCGCTCATTCACTCACTCACTCGCTCACTCGCTCATTCACTCACTCACTCGCTCACTCGCTCATTCACTCACTCACTCGCTCACTCGTCTTTTATACTGAAAAGAATTCAATGCTTGATCGATTTTGTCTCTTTTTATAGATGCGTACCCACACACGTTTGTACACGCATCAGAAACTGGCTTGCTTGTACGCTTTTGTACATTCGAAACCTAATTATGTACACACTACACGTTGGCTTTTTGTATTCTCTACACCGGCTTACGTACACTCTACCTACTTATATATACACCATACAGATTTTTCTAGACCCCGTCTCTACCAACTTATGTAGAGTCAACTATCAGTACATACCTATTTAAATGACGTCCAAACCAACTGATGATGTACTTTTCCAGTGACTTGTGTACATTTCATGTACTGACTTATGTACACTTTATAATGAGATACGTATGCATTTATGTACGTGTTATGTGTATGGTTGGAGAGCTGATACGGACAGTATACTATTGTTTTTACACACACATCCATGTTAAAAAACTTTTTAGGACTTTGGCGAGGGAGAAATTAAACTTCTGTAAATGTGGCTACCGCCAAGAAAACATAGAAAAGGCGTATCAAAGGTGGGAAAATAATCTACTTCTAATGGAGGCAAATAGAGGAAATTGTTTTTTTTTCCAAATTATTATAATAGTTTTATAAATTTTTGAAAATTCTAAATTTTTAAATTTAATAAAAATAAGAATAAACTGGTTTAATAATGATTATTAAAATATTCAATAACTAATTAATTGTCCCGTCACATAACCATTCAAGCAAGTACACACGCTGCATCTTATTTCCCAATGCATTCTCAATACAACGAACACATACAAACAATCATACATACACATACATACATACAAAGAATACACATACATATATACAAAGAATATACATGCACACACACTAAACACACACACTTACATAGTACACTATACATATGTACAAAGTACATATACACAAAGTTAAACTTGAAAAGCGGCTTAGAGCCGTCACATGTAAACCCTACACACACACACACGCAAACACACACACAAACACACCACACACACACACACACACATGTATATATATATATATAGTTATATAAAAATATATATTTATATTTATTTGTAGTTATTTAAGAATACTTTAATACGGTTTTATACAGTGTATTTAAAAAAATGGGTATGAAATATAATGACAACGATGATGATGATGATGAGGATGTGTGTGTGTGTGTGTGTGTGTGTGGGTGCGTATTTGTGTGTGCCTGTGTGTGTGTGTAGGTAGGTAGGTATGGTATATAAAAAGAAGGTAATAATTTAAAAATATTGAATGATAAATTCTTAGTGCGTTATCATTATAAACCTCTTATACATTAATAATGTAGTAGGTACATACAAAACGGTCGCTGTTTATGCCATAATTAGTGTCACCAGTGACGCTGTTGATGTCATAGCTGCTGTTTTTTCTCGTCGCTGTATATATTGATGTCATTGTTTTAATTGTAGTTGTTGTAATTAATGTCAACGAGATTCTCTATTGGCAGTTTTCATCTAAAACAAGAAACAATTTTATTCTCGCTATTATCGTCTATGGAAAAATTTTGTAACGGTTGTCAATAAAGTTTTTATCGTGCCGGGATTTCGTTGGTAGTCAGTCATCTTCATCATCGTCGTCATCATCATCATTATTATCATTAATATCATCTTCAAATTAGTCATCATCAGTACTACCATCATAATCAGTACCACCATCGTCGTCGTCGTCATCACCGTTGACATGGTATTTCATTCGAGCCAATTTATTTTCCAAACTCAGCTGTTCACAAGATCTCAATCACACGCACGCACACACACACACACCACATACACACACGCACATTCACACACGCATACACGCACACACACGCGCGTAAGAACAACAACCATTAATTTAATTTTATCACCATAGTTCATACGGTAACGCGTTGCATGACGAAAAAACGCATCACCAAAGTATTATAATGGAATTTATCTGGATAAACCCCATTAAAATTAGCATCAGTGTTTCTCTACGATGTGAAAAAGATACATATGAATTGAAACGAAACGAAACGAAACGAAATTACATACATCCATACATACATACCTACCTACCTACCTACCTACACACACACACACACACACAAACACACATACACACACACACACACACACACAGATATACATACCTACCTACATACCTACATACAAATTTGCTGAATAAACTAATTATTGAATTGAATTAAATACTTAAATACGTACATACATACATAGACACACGCACATATATACATACAGACATGCACACGTACACGCATACAAACATACAGTCAACTTAACAAACATGAAAAAATTTGTTAATAATACTGAAAGACTGAAGAAATGATTGAATGAAATATTTAATAAATGAAGGAAGAGATGAATAAATGAATGTATGAATGAATGGATGAATGAATGGATGAACGAATGAATAAATGAATGGATGAAGGGATGAATGATTAAATGAGTGAATTTTAGGTAATAATGCTTGTTTACAATGAAAGCATGATGTGGCCATAAAAGAGGGAGAATGAATGTGTTGTTAAATGCGTTGCAATGAATAACAATAACTCGAGATGTTTGACTCTTAAAAATGTCTCTATGTGCGCTTGTCTGTGTTTGTGGGGTTGTACGTGTGTGTGTATGTGTGGTTGCATGTGTGTGTATTTTTATGTGTTTCCATGTGTGTGTGAGTGTGTTTGTATGTAAGTAAGCATTGTGTATGAAAATATATACAAAAAGCATAAAAAATACAAGTATGCAAACACAAACATACTAGCATACAAATAAACAAACAGACAAACATACAAATATATAAATATACAAACATACAAACATGCTAACAGGACGTAAGGCGTGATCAATGGTAAAGAATGCCTAAGTGACGAAAACAAAATAATTGCGTCAAAATGGGTTCAAGCATATGTATTTCATACTCATGCATGTATATATGTATGTATGTATGTATGTAGGTATGTATGTATGTATGTATGTATGTATGTATGTATGTATGTATGTATGTATGTATGTATGTTTGTATGTATGTATGTATGTATGTATGTATGTATGTATGTATGTATGTATGTATGTTTGTATGTATGTATGTATGTATGTATGTATGTATGTATGTATGTATGTATGTATGTATGTATGTATGTATGTTTGTATGTATGTATGTATGTATGTTTGTATGTATGTATGTATGTATGTATGTATGTATGTATGTATGTATGTATGTATGTATGTATGTATGTATGTATGTATGTATGTATGTATGTATGTATGTATATAGTTTTTATATATTTATTTACTATGAAATCTACTATTCATGTCGTTCTATATGTTGCTTAAATATATAGATAACTATGTAATGTCTATCCTGTGTTTTTCTGGATAGATACCAAACATTGTTATACATAAACCGTGAACCATCGTACTAACATCTAACACCTGTTTTGCTAACATAGTTGAGTCTGTTAATTTACTAACAACTAACATCTAACATGCCTCTCATAGATCATTTGGGGAAAATTTTTATTATTTGCTGAAAAACTTTTGTACGAACATAGAACATTTCTGTTTAGGTGGCCATACTAGATGAATTTTTTATAAATTCTATTATGGTCATCCTGTTTTCTTTTAATTTTTAATTTTGAGAAGCAAATAAAATTTCGTTTCGTTTCGTATGTATGTATGTATGTATGTATGTATGTATGTATGTATGTATGTATGTATGTATGTATGTATGTATGTATGCATGCATGCATGTATGTATTTATGTATGTATGTATGTATGTATGTATGTATGTATGTATGTATGTATGTATGTATGTATGTATGTATTATTATAATTATCAAAAGATTAATCTAACGCTAGTAAGTTAAAATTCAAAAGCGCCATCAAAAAATGAAATAACACAAAATTAAACATAAGAATAAATGTATGTATGTATATATATATATATATATATATATATATATATATGTATGTATTTATTTATGAATGTATTTGTTTATGTATGTTTGTTTGTTTGTATGTCGGTATATGTGTATGTGTAGGTATGTGTATGTATGTATACAAAAGTATAAACAACAAATTATAGTCATAGATAATATTTTCTTTCTACAGGAGTTTTTTAAATCATAATTTCTTTTTTGACTTTTTCAAATGAAGCAGGCTCTGTTGATGTTGAAGATCATTAATTTTTATATAAAAATTTGTGTGGACATTTAATTATTATTTGCGCAAATACACACACACACACTCACACGTACACACACAACACAACACAAACAAACACGTGTTTATATGTGTGTATGTGAGAATGTGTGTATGTCATCTTCGTGGATTTTATAAGAAATGCCAGATTCCCAAATTGGTTATATGGCAAACATTAGCTAAAATTAAAACCAATGTCAATAACAAATACTATTATTTTATTACATACACACACACATACTCTCACACACTCACACATACACACACATACTCTCACACACATCTACACACACACACACACATACTAACACGCACACGAACAAGCACAAAAACGTGTTACAGTGTGCGCATACAGATAGACAGGATTGAATTTATGGTGGAGCGGGCTTTCGCAATAATACATCAGATAAGGGAACAGGAATTGTATGTGTGTATGTGTATATATATGTGTGTGTGTGTATGTATGTATGCGTATAAATATATGTATGTATGTATGTGTACACCTGTGTATGATGAATGTATGCACTCATTACAATAATCACTGATAATTAGATCGTCTGCCCTACCATCATCACCATCGTCATCGTCGTCGTTGTCGTCATCATCATCATCATTATCACCATCATCGCCATCACCATATAATCCATCAATGTCTTTTGCAACAACGTTATCACCACAATCGCCAATATCTTCAATCGGATAATTTTAACGTAAGGAAGATTTCGATGATAAAGACGATGACGAGATGACGACGATGATGATGATTGAGATTTGATAACCATGATAGTGATCTTGTTAACTATTATGATTATGATAACGGTTTTTCAAGACAGAGTAGTGCCGGTAATAAACAACATCAACAGCCTCAATTTCAACACCCTCAACACTAAAACTAACATATTCAACAACAACAACAACGCCAACAACAACATTAACAACAACACTAACATCAACAACAACGCCAACATCAACATCAACAACAACATAAACTCATGTTGGCATTAGACGGTCGATTGCTTGTTGGTTTGGCAGGAGACGCCAGCAAAAGATTCCTGCTTAGATTCCGTATAATACATGCGCGTACGAAAAAATACCCACCATTGTGTACAAAAATTCGCGTACACTGATTGTATACATTTTGAGTTTTTTAATCTCAAATACAGACATGTACACTTTTGCACTATTTAATATCAAAAAACACTCCTGCATCTACTTCTACTACTACTACCACCTCTGCTAGTACTACTACTACTGTCGCTACTGTTGCGACCACTACAATTGCTGCTGCTACTTCTACTACTACTACTGCTAATTCTATCTGAAAAGCATGCATAAAATGTGTACTATGGTTATTGTCACTAAATAAACAGACAATGTGTGAACACTTAAATTGATCTACAGTATGTTTGATGAACAAACATACGAACAAACATACACGCATGCTTACAAACAAACAAACAAACACACAAACATGCATACAACGTACGTTTATAAATACAAACATTCAAACAAACATACAAACGCACGCACTCAGGCCAACTATCATTTATAAGCAGAACATTAATTTTGTTTTTTATTTTTCATTCGACAAAACATCCACAAAAATTTAAACATTCATTTCATACACAGACACACACACACACACGCACACACACATACATACTCATACACACTCATATACAAAAATACTATCGTTTTATGCACAAGTATCAAACTCATAATGCACTCGGTTGTATATCGAATGATATGAGTTGCATACAAAATTATGTTCACATGTAGGAATGATGAGACCGAACATTTATTTTTAGAAAAATACAATGCATTTGTATATCCATCCATACACCATACATAAACACACACACACACACACACACACACACACACACACACACACACACATACATACATACATACATACATGCATACATACATGCATATATACATACATACATACATACATACATACATACATACATACATACATACATACATACATACATACATACATACATACATTCATATATATATTCGTACATACAAACGTACATACATACATGCATCTGTATAATTGTATGTAGGTAAAGCGCATGTCACAGTCTACATACTATATTTAGAATCATTATCTAAATCTCATCATTATATTTGAAATTAGAATTTAAAAAAGTACAATTTAATAAATAAATAAAATAAATATTAATAACTTCATTTTTTTTTAAATTTTTAATAAAAATATCAGACAAATTGTTATTTTTATTATTAAAGAATTGTTTTCTGACTGATAATTTTATTTTCAAATGAATATTTAGCAAAATCTCCGATTATGACACACAGATAAGGTCAACTATGTTTTTATATAGTAGTAGTAGTGAATATATTTATATAAGTATTAAATACTTGCGAATTAATTAAATAATTTAAATAATTATTTTAATATTTAAAAATGTTTCCATCAAATTAATTCGCTTAACTTACGCTTAATTTAATTGTTTCTATTTAGTACGATATTTTTGGTAAGGTGAGTCTACGAGAATGATGATGGTGATGATGAATGAGTCAAAATGATGATGATGATGAAGAAGAAGATGATGATAATGACGATGACGACGATGATTAACTCAAAATGATAACTCTGATATCTCTCGATATATTTAATTGAATTGAGGATTATGATGATAATAAATAGAACTAAAATGATGATTAATAATAATAGCACTGCTACAACAACAACAACAACAACAACAACAACTAATACTACTACTACTACTACTACTACTACTACTACTACTACTACTACTACTACTACTACTACTACTACTACTACTACTACTACTACCACTATTATGATGATGATGACGACGACGACGATGATGAAATTGATTGCTATGATGACGATAAATGGACTATGAAAAACATATTTAGCCGTTAAACGCACTTGCACAGCACAATAACATTGAATTCGCAATCTAAGTATCTATTCACATCCATATCTTCGTACCTATCTATTTGAATGTATCTTTATGTATGTATCTTTTAGTATCTATAGTATATATATATCTGTAGGTATATATCTATATGTATGTATCTTGAAGTTTATATAGGTATTTATTTTTATGAACATTGAATTCGTAATTTATCTATATATATATATATATATATATATACATATCTATATGTATCTATATATATGCATCTATATGTATGTATCTGAATGTTTCTGTATGAATGTATATGTCTAAATATGATATGAGATATTTTAGTTATGGTGATGATCACAATGTAGATTAGAATGGTGATAATGATAATGATGAGGATGATAACGACTATGAGGATGATGACGACTATGATGATGATGATGATGATGATGAATAATGAAAACAATTTTACTTTGTTGGTAGGTGTTTAAATAAGTTCAGTGAGCTATGTTATATTTCCCCTATGTTAATCTAGAGTTGTCGTTGCATTGTTGTTACAGAGAGAATGGTGATGACGACAATAATGATGACGTCATTAACAAAGTTGGCAATGATGACGTAGATGAAAATTACGAGGACGATGACAAAGATGATGGGAAAATGATGATGATGATGTTGCCGACGACGAAGATGATGACGAACACTATGACGGATAAGGAAGAAGAAGAAGATGATGACGACGACGATGATGATGATTAATGATGTGTAAAAAATAGAAAATTGAATTACGAAAAAATACAGATAAAATTTTCGCATTTTAGTTTATCGGTTTTATGTACTAGTTGACATTTTATTTGGTTATATATCTATTCGTTCGTTCATGCATCTATTTGTTTATTTGATTATTTTATTTGATTATTGATTCATTTTTTTTTTATTTACTTAAACGACATTTTGGCAAGAACTAGATGTAAATTTTATAACTATAGCCTAGTATTTTTATAACAGTTTAATAGTAGTAGTAGTAGTAGTAGTAGTAGTAGTAGTAGTAGTAGTAGTCGTAGTAGTAGTATTAGTAGCAGTAGTAGTAGTAGTAGCAGTAATAGTAGTAGAATAGCAGTAGTAGCAACAAAAATAAATAGTTGAGCATACATTGAAAAAGTTAAGTAGATGAATATTTACTCATTTTTACAGAATTAAAAATTACAGAAATAGCCCAGAAAGACTGCCAAAAATACCTGACAGTAGCGTGAAAGTTTGTAATTTTCCCTGGAGAAATGATAAATGCATTGAGTTTCTGCTGAACCTGTAACGTTGAATCAATCATTGCGTATCGCCGATGTTAATGTGCGCTTATAAAAATATCCACGCTTGTCGCCGCTTCTGCGTTCTACTTTCTATCATGACGAGTATTCAGGTATTTTTAAGGTATTTGCGTGTTGAATAATTATTGTACATACACACATACATACATGCACACATACATACATACACACATACATACCCACGTACGTACGTACATAAACACATACATACATACATACATACATAAACTCATATATACAGGAATACATGCATACACGTGGAAATACATACAAACATACGGATCAACAATTAGAAATATTTAACAAAACTTAGAAAAAACAAACATACAAACAAATAACACAACAAACAATGACAAACAAACAAACATTCATACAAAAGCAAATGTTATTAACGAAATGATATAATCTAAGCACGCTTGAATAAGCAAACATACGTAGAAAAAGAGAGAGAAAGAATGAGAGAAAGAAAGAAAGGGAAAAGTGTACAAAGAGAGAGAGAGAAGAGAGAGAGAGAGAGAGAGAGAGAAGCATACAAAAAATAAACAACATCCTTCCTTGCGTGATAAAAATAAACGATAGATACTAATTCAATAATAAAAACATAAAATATGTATACTCAAAATTTTTTGTATACATGCATATACACACACATACTTACGTAAACACATACACACACCCATACACATACATACATATATATACATACATAAACACAATTACACACATATTTAGACCTATAAAATATGAACCCATTTCAAAACTTGTTTTACCATAAAAGACAAAATGTGTAAAGCTGTTTGGTAGCATTTAAATGTTTAGACTTACACAAAATACAAACATACAAAAATATAGACAAACATATACAAACATGCAAACAAAAAATACAAACCGTCCAGTATACAGATATATATTTCAGAGCAGAACAAAAACACGAGCCACCGTATTAAGACACCTCGACGCACATAACACTCCAGATTGTAATCAAAATTTTATTGTTATGACGCCATTATGATGTCATCATGCAGTAATATAAAGAACTTAATAAAAGTGAAATTATACAGCGGCGTGTGTACGACGAGAGATTTGGCGCCATTCCGTCATCATCTTACCGTGTCGACACGTGCGCAAATTGGTGTACAAATAAATAAGTATACAAACGTATAAACGTATACAAACGTAAATGAGTGTGCGTGTATGTTTGTACATAAATTCTATACACGTATGGCACATTTCGGTGGTGTAACGGATAAGGTGCCTGTCACTGCTTTTGAAGGGGGTGGGTTCGTGATGCGTTGAATCTGGTGTCTCTGTTTGTTGCTGATATTTTGAAAAAAAAATATTAGAGAGAGAGAGAGAGAGAAAGAGAGAGAAAGAGAGATTTGATAAACGTGGACGAACATTTGAAACTTTTGTCTTTGAGTTCTGCAGTTTTGAGATTTCAATTGCTTAGAAAATGTATTTCTAAAAATGGTTGTCTGAAAACTATTTCATGCTTTGGTTGTAAGCAATTTTTTATAATAAAAAATTCGTTACGTCATCAAAATTTTTATCGAGGTGACGTTATAATTTAACCGTCATTCAACGTCACAGACACCTCATTTCGTGATATACATCGTCAGTGTCTTAATCTTTTATTATATAATATCATCAAAAAAATCATCGTTGTCCTCATCATCTAAACTCATCATCATCTTCGTCGTCGCCGTCGTCATCATCATCATCCTCCTCGTCATCATCATCACCCCCTCGTCATCATCATCATCCTCTTCTTCATCATCCTCATCATTTCTTTCTCATCAAAATGATGACTGCGGCCATAAGACGAGCATTTAATCACCGTCATTAATTTCTCAAGATAATGAAAATGTACATTTAGTTGCCATGTTACTTTTTTTGAATCGCCATCATCGCTTTCATTCTCATCATCCTTTTCTTCCTCTTCCTCATCATCATCATCATCATCATCATCGTCATCATCATCGTCGTCGTCTCAACATGCCTCCTTGTTACTTGAAAAAAATTTGCGCCACATAATTCTTGCGCATTCATCCACGTAATTTTTTGAGGTGTGTATGTATGTATGTGTGTATGTATGTGTGCGTGAGTGTGTGTGCGTATGTGTGCGTATGTGTGTGTGTCTGAATGTCTTTTAACTTACTTTGAATTTTCCTTGAATATTTCATTTATTTTTTGCATTTTCTCATTCTTTCTTTCGATCATTACTCCATTTCCTGGTCTACATGTGTGTTCATTTTTTTGTCCTTCTATTCATTTTTTCATTTATTTAAGTACATTCACCATCGTCATCATCGTCATCATCGTCGTCATCATCGTCATCCTCATCGTCATCATCATCGTCATCATCTTCGTCATCATCTTCGTCATCATTTTTTTAATCCTTCCAACAAAATCTTCCTACTTTCTCTTTGCAAAGTCAGTCCCTTCCTCCGTTCACTAACTTCGTGCCTGT
>NW_008704544.1:1561862-1571862 GCF_000326865.2 Helobdella robusta
AGGATGGCGATCTTTGATCAATGATGATGGTGGTGCTTCTGCTGCTGCTGATGTCGATGATGAGGAAGGTTGTGTGGTGGTGGTGGTGATGATGATGGTGTTGTTGATTGATATTGGTGATGAGGACAATACATTCACACGTGCACACGTACACGCACGCACACAAACACGTGAAAAACAACGCTGGCTCCTTTTTATATACTAGCATGTTTTTGCTTTTTTACTGCTGGTTCAAGTAATATATATGCATGTATGTATGTATGTGCGCGTATGCGTGCGTGTGTGTAAGTATGTGTGTGTGCGTGTGTGCTACACATATATAGCCTGGAAAAGACAGGAAAATCATCGGCAAATTAGAAAGAACGCTACGCATATGGCGCTTGATGAATTCAATAATTTGTAATAACAATAGTTATATTAATGTACACACTCGTATTTGCTTTATATGGGCACATTAATATGCTTCCATATTTGTACACACACACACAGACACATTTACACACATAACACACATTTACGCGCGTAAGTTTTTGCATTAACAGACAACAGACAGAGAGACAGATAGAGAAAGAGAGAGAGAGAGAGAGAGAGAGAGAGAGGGAGAGAAAGATAGAGAGAAAGAAAGATAGAGAGAAAGAAAAAGAGAGAGAGGAAGAGAGAGATTCAGATGAACAAATATTAACGTAAAAATATAAACTGTCAACTAAGGTAATGTAATACTTCTGTTTTTTGGGGTGTGTGTTTGTATGCATGTGTGTCTATTCGTACGCTTGTGTTGATGTACGTACGTGTGTATGTGTGTACTTACGCGTGTGTAGTTGAGTTTGCGTGTAGCGTGCATGATTAATGGCAGTCTTGTAATTTTGAACTGCTACGCGTTTATCATGCTGTCGCCAAATTTTTTATCATCCGCCTTGCAATGCATGTAAGCTGGAGAAAGGCGTGTATGTACGTGTGTGTCTGTGTTTGTGTGCGTGTGTGTGTTTGTGTGCGTGCATGTGTGTGTATGGGTATACATATGTGTGTGTGTGTGTTAATGTATTTAATGTAAATGTATATTACACGTTCGCGAACATTGAATAAAGATTCAAATATTTTTTTATAAAAATTATACGGTTGCGTGTGTGTGTGCGCGCGCGCGTGTGTGAATGGGTGTTTGTACGTGTGGAAATGTGTGTGTGTGTGCGTGCGTGCGTGTACAAGCCTGTGCCATCGCATGCCTGGAAATGAAAATGCGAATATAAAAAAATAAAGCAATTGGCCTTTGAGTAGATATCGCAATCAGGGAAATTGTGACATTAATCACGATTCCAAGTGTCCGTTCGTCTGTCTGTCCGTTCGTCTATCTGTCTATCCGTCTGTCTATCCGTCTGTCTATCCGTCTGTCTGTCCGTCTATCTGTCTATCTGTCTGTCTAACTGTCCGGCTATCTGTTTGTCTGTTCTTTTGTCTGGTCATTCAGTTGTTTCCAAATCCACATCCTCCAATCAATAATTTTTGTGTGCCTTTCACAAGTTTTGATTTGATGTACAGCATTTTATTTTATGTTTTGTTTCATATTCGCGTATATGTATGTTTTTCTTCAAGTATGTGTGTGTGTGTAGGTGTGTGTGTAAACATATTAATATGGATGTGTTGATATATTTATATGTACATCTGCATACATTTGTATGTATGAATGTGTATGTGAGTAAATATATCTTTTGTATGCAGGTTCAAGTATTTTTGTAGATATATATGTCCGTGTGTATGTATGTGTGTGTGTGTGTGTTTGCACCTGTATACGTGTGTTTGTACGTGCGTATGTGTTTGTCTGTAGGATAGAAGTGAAAAGACTCCGAGTAAGCAGAAGCAAAAGTGCAAATAAACAAGCAGGCAACGAAGACAATTCTATTTCAAATTTTACCCCAGAAGTAAAAAATTGAATTTAAATAATAAAAATGGAGAAATAATAAAAATTAAGAAATAATAAAAAAACAATAAACAGAGAGAAAAAGAGAGAGAGACAGAGAGAGAGAGAGAAAGAAAGAAAGAGAGAGAGAAAGAGAGGGGAACTTGCAAGCAGAAAACAAAGGCAAGCGACGACGTTGTAATAGTAGTCATATCTCACGTGCTAACGAAGTTGATACTTGCTAAGTTGCAAGTTCGATTTTGTATGATTGTTTCTGCATGTTTTGTATGTTCGTTTTCTGTATGTTCGTTATTGTATATTTTTTTGTGTATGTTTGGTTTCGTATGTTTGTTTCTAGAAGTTTTCTTTACCATGTTTGCAGTATTTTCCAAATCTTTTCTGCAACATCTATTTTTTGATATTTTCCAAATTATTTTGACTGCCTGTCTGTCTGTGTGTCCTTGTCTGTCTCTCTGTATGTGTGTGTGTATGTTTGGTTTGTGTGTGTGTGTCTAGATAGGATGTTGTTAACCGGCTTGTTAGAAGAAGTGGATTCATGCATGGCGATTTGAATAATTGAAAGGTTTATTCAATTTTGCGCTGAATAAATAGACCTTCTACTATGAACGAATAAAATGAACACATAAGAAAGTAAATAATGAATGCGTTCACAAACATACACGCACACAAACACACAAAAACACATACATATACATACATACATGGATACACATGCACACACACACATATAAAGAGATGTATTCACACAGACACACATAAATACAAAGATACATATGTATTAATAGGAAAAATGTATATACATTTGAGAAAAAGTCCTTGAAAACACACGTACACACACACACACGTACACACACACACAGATACACAAAGATACATACAGTTGAATAAACATTTTTCAAATTTTAAAAAGTGATAAGATTTTTTTGTGGAAATATGTGAAAGAAAGTATTTTTTCTATACATGTTTGACGTATCTCAAAGTTTGGATGTTTGTGAAGGAATTTTTTGTATTTTTGTATATAAATGTTTGTATATGAATTTTTGTATGTTTGTATATAAATGTTTGTATATGAATTTTTGTATTGATGTATACCATTTTCAAGTTCTCCTATGTACTTGATTTGTATAAGTGTACATATTTATACATGTTTATATTCTTAACCGACTATAAAATACATTTTTTATTCGCGTCTATTTGTATGTGAAGATAAAAGTTGTATGTATGAATATGTATATATACAAACATTTGTATCTAGTTTGTATACGTAGGTTTGTTTACGTAGATGTTTTTTATGCGTACGCCTCGTACACGTACGTTGCACGCTTGGATGGTTTTCATATTTGCACTTAAAAATAACGCAACAATAGAGAGGAATGGTTTCACTCTCTCTTTATCACTCTCTCTATCTACTTTTTTTAAATATCTTTCTGTCTCTCTCTCTCTCTCTTTTTCTCTCTCTTTCTCTCTTTCTCTCTCTCTTCTGTTTCTCCAAGTTTTCTTCTACGTTGGTAACCTTGGCTAGCGAACTTGACAACTAATAATGACGACGGTGGATGAAAGATTTTCATAATCAAAAAAGTTGAAATGGAAATAACAGGGATTGAAAGGGAGAAAAAAAATGAGATGAAAAAAATACAGAGATAGAAAGAAATAGAGAGAGAGAGAGAGAGAGAGAGAGAGATTCAACAAGAGAAAGAGAGAGATAGAGTGAATATGAATGAAAGAATGGTAGATGTAGTGGGAACGACAGCTACTAAATAAAATGCGAATAGATTCAGTAACATGATGTTTCCCAAACAATGGCGGCGGAAAATATACATACTTTCGTCGTTTGTCTGCTTACAATGGGCCAAAACATACATAACAGAGAACAAATGTTTGCACGTACACGCGCGTGTGCGTGTGTGTATGTTGTATGTATGTATGTGTGTGTGTGTGTGTGTGTGTGTGTGTGTGTGTGTGTGTGTGTGTGTGTGTGTGTGTGTGTGTGTGTGTGTGTGCAACAAATTTTTAGACTATTCTGCAAATTTTAACCGGGTTGTTTTTAAAAATTAACTGTGTATATGAACTCAAATAATCTATAATGGTGATGTTGATCCATCTAACTCTACACACACATACACGCGCACACACACACGTACACGCACTACCTTGTAGGTATAAAAGAATCTATTTTATGAAAGTGTTGAATTACATGACTGAAAGAGAGGAGAGGCTTCTGATCTCATGTTACTAACATTCCCTCTCATCTTATCATCGTGAATTTATTTATATTAATTTGTTTTAATTGTTGTTTATTTTTTATGTTGTCTTTTAATTAAGTAAGTAAGCAAGTAATTAATCAATTAATTTATTTAATTTTTTTATTTAACCTTAATGAGAATCGTCAGCATGACATTCGAACAAATATTGGCAGTCTTAAAATTAAAGCAAATAGAGTTACATTTTTCTGAATTATCAAGTTGCAACAACAACAAACCAACATCAACAACAACAACAACTACAAAAGCAACAGCAACAACAACAACAACAACACCATCAAAGACATTGATATGAATGACACAGCCAATGATCCACCATTAACTTGCTCTAGACATCAAACAACACAAAAATACAAAACAATACAACAATATCGCAAACAATACAACAACAAAATAAACAATACGACAGCAAAAGAAACAAAATTATACCAAAAAATACAAACATAATACAAGAACGCCAACAGAGTGTAGACTGGAGGTCCTTAAAAGCGAGCGTGAGGCTCACAAAAACTAACAATGCATCCAACAACAATGAGAACAACAACAATAATTGTAACAACCACGTAAACAACAACAAATATACAACAAAACATACACAAATTATACCAAAACAGTCATATCTAATTTAAATATAAAGGATTTGCCAGATAACAATTCACCACATATAAACATAAACAATTTACTAATAAATGTATCCAATTTATTGTAATAAGCAGAAAAAATTGGATCTCTTTCTTTGTTTAACACGTTTAACATTTTAACAAAGAAAATTCATCTGAAATGAATTGAATTGACCATCGTATAAACATAACCGTGAACAATTTACTACATATAAACGTAAACAATTCACCTTTGAAACAAACAATTCACCATACAAACGCAGTACCAATAGAAAGGCTCACGGGAAATGGCATTAAATATTAAACAGCACAAATACCAACATCAAATTAAACCGTAAGTTTAGCCTTTAGCTCGGATCAATGATTTTTTTCCTGTAATAACATTCTAAATAGGTCAAACTCCAGTCTAAACCAACTAAACGTTTTAAATACATGAAAATTTGAAAATTTGATTTCAAATATTTTCACTGTTATTTGATCATTGTGTCTACTTTTAACGATATAAATTTATTTATCTGTTTTTCTTGAAATGTATTTATATTTTGCAATTTTTCATATATGAATTTATTCATTATCAATATTTATCATTATCATTATAATAATTATTATTATCATTTATTATTATTACTGTTTTTATTTATAGAGGCACGCATTTGAAAATTCAAATTGATCTTTACTTCAGCGCGTTGCTGTCTTCTTATCGATTGCTTGTGCAATTGCCATGAGGTTTTCGCAACTCTCTCTTATTTATTTTGTTTTTTTTTGTGTGTCTCTGTATTTTTGTGTTTGTTTGTATTATTTTTAAAGTTTATTTTTGTTCATTTGGTGTCTAATGTTCCATTGTTCCTAAATATTTTGAATTTTTTTAAATCGCATACGTTTTATTTATTCACAACTCAGACTCTACACAAAACATAGACAAATGTACACATAACTTATTTTACAACAAACACACACACTTAAAGACAGACACGCACACACACACACGCACACACACACTCACAACCATTCGTTCAATCCATATAAATATATAGTCCGACATACATGCTCATCTTTTTTCAACTTTTTTTCACGCCTCCCATTCCAACACGCACTTCTTCCCATATACCCCACTCGTGTTTGGCCAAGCAAAACGGGCTGACATGCAACGTCATCTCGCTCCTTGCCACTTAATTCAATTTTTCCATCTGCTCCAATTTTTTTAGCTTTATATATATTCCTATTTTTATTATCATATATTTTTATAATATCTTCAGAGGTTTTCATTCGGTTAACTGTTGTGAGTTTATTAATTTATCTTAATTTTTGTCATCATTTCAGTTTAGCTCATTTCTTTGTTTTGTGTTTTCTGACGCGATTAAAAATCTCATCACTATCATCTATATCATCGACTTTATCATCTTTTTCCTTCTCATCATCATCACCTTCACCATCATTCTCATCATCATCACCTTCACCATCATTCTCGTCATCATCACCTTCACCATCATTCTCATCATCATCACCTTCACCATCATTCTCGTCATCATCACCTTCACCATCATTCTCGTCATCATCATTCTTATCGCGGCAATGTTTTTCCCACTCACCTCCATTGGAATCCCTCAAACACGCAACTGAAAACACTTGAAAATAAAATTTAAAGAAAGTCAATCCAACATTAAAGAAACGAAAATAAAACAATTAAACAAATAAAGCAAACAAAACAAAAACAGCATAAACATTTCAATTTTGTTTAACATCATACAAGAAATACAAAATTGTATACTAAACAAACTTAAGCAGACAAACATACAATGGCAAACTATTCTTTACAAAAAATACCGCAGATATAAATTAGCACAAAAAGGCATGCAAACATGCAATTCAGTTCACGAAAACACTAACTCAAAAAAAATAAACACAAACATACAAACACAAACATACAAACACACATACAAACACACGTACAAACAAACAAATACACAACCAAACTCATAAACAAACATAAACACACGGGCAAATATGAAACCAAGAAAAAACTCACACGGACATACAAACCAGCCAACAAACACACAAATACAAAGACCATCAAAAACATATATACAAACACCAACATAGGTAAATATACAAAGAGAGACAAAAGCAAACATACAAAAACAAAAACATACAAACAAACATACAAATATGGACAAACGCTAACATACAAACAGAGCACGTACACATAATCTCATTTGGCAAGGGGTTCTTGTTCATCAATCAAATTCGTTTCTATAACAAAATCATCTTTCCACGCTGCATTCAATGCTGCCTGCCTCCAGTACAACCTTTCCTGTAAACAACCTATTATACAAACATACATACATACACACACACATACATACCCACACATACATACATACATGCATACACACATACACACATACTTTGATAGTAATGTTGTTCTTTACAACCAATTCAAGATTTTATTTTTATTGCAATGTTATTATTATGATTTTTTTTACTATGATTAAGATTATTATTATAATTGTTATTGTTGTTTTTGTTGTTGTATTTTTTCTGTAAGTGTAGCTAATAATTTTTTTAATACACGATTTATGACGTAGTTGTCATCGCATTTTATGGTATCAACGTCACGTCGTATTTATAATATCACGTGATTGTGTTGTTGTTGTTGTTGATGTTATTGTTGTTTTTGTTGTTGTTGTTGGTGCTGCTAGTATGTCTGTTGATGTGGTTTCCGCATTTTTTAATGCACGGTGCATGTTTTCAAGCAATGAGGGAAAGTTCACGGTGGGATGAATTGTCATCATTATCCGTTCAACCTCAACATCCTCTTCATCCTCATCATCATCATTCTGATCATCATCATTCTAATCATCATCGTCATCATCATCGTCTAACATCATTATCATCATCGATATCCTTTCAACACCGCCATCATCATCATCGTCATCGAAATCATAATATTCATCATCGTCATTGTCATCATCGTCGTCTTCATCATCATCGTCGTCAGCATCATCATCAGTTTCGTTGTCGCTCGGATTGTTATCTGCATTTTATCTTCATGTTCCTTGTTTATAACTTGATGTGCATATATATATACAATGTTCTCTCTCTCTCTCTTTCTTTTTTCTCTCTTTCTCTCTTTCTCTCTCTCTCTCTCTTTCTGTCTTTCCTTCTTTATATGTTGAAAACCTGCTTTTATGTTCACAAGAAAAGTTGATGTTGATGACGAGAATGGTGGTGATAATGATGGTGTGGGTGGTATTGATGATGATCTCAACGATACATTATTTATTTATTTATTATTATTATTAATATTATTACCATTATTATTATTATCATCATTATATTGTTATTATGGTTGTTATAGTTATTAGAGCTATCCATTCTGACGACTGGCTCATTCCAGTTTTGGGTCTTCCATGTCATATTATTACTTACGTAAGAACACTGCAAGAAGAGATGACATTTCCATCATCATCGTCGTCGTCATCATCAGAGTAACCGCTATTACTGCATAAGTTATGAGGATATGAATGATAAGGATGATGATGACGACGATAACGATGATGATGAAGACCACCACAATGATGAAGAAGTTGACGACGATGATGAAGACCACCACAATGATGAAGAAGATGACGACGATGATGAAGACCACCACAATGATGAAGAAGATGACGACGATGATGAAGACCACCACAATGATGAAGACGATCACGATGATGATGAAGACCACCACAATGATGACGATGACGTCGACGATGAATATGTCCAGTAAAAGAAGAGTGACGTATTGTTTATTGAAATCAGATTCTGGGGAAGCCTTAGAGGAGAGAGAAAAAGAGAGAGAGAGAGAGAGAGAGAGAGAAAGAAAAAAAGAAAGAGAAAGACAGAGAGAAAAAGAAAGAAAATGATATAAAAAAAGTTTGAGAAAAAAAGTAAGAAAGAGGAAGGCAGAAGAAATAAAAAAAACCTATTAAAATTTTAAATATCGTGTAAGACAGACACACAAAAATTTGCATGAACATCATGCGATAAAAAGATGATGATATAAAGGACGATGTTTACGATGATGTAGATGATAATGATAGTGATGACGACTATGATGATGAAGACGGTGACGAAGATGATGATGACGGTGGTAATGATGATGATGATGATACAAAGATGGTAAAAATGTCTTTTCCATTTTTTCTCCATCAGCCATGCAACCATTAATTTTCTGATTGTCTTAGTTTTTGCAAACATTTTTCTGATGTTGTTGTTGTTGTTAATGTCATTGTTGTAGTTGTTGTTTCAGTTGTTGTTCCAGTTGTTGTTGTTTTTGTTGTTGTTGTCATCAGCCTCTATTTTAATTGATTAAATTACATTCTTTTATGCCATATGCCAGACAACTAAAATAGTTTTTTTTCACAAAATCATTCATAAGTCCACATAAAATTGATAAACATAAAATTCAAAAATATTATAACGACACATCAAAAAGTAATCCTCCAATGAATTTCAACCCCGAATATAAATTTTCAAAAACTCACTCTAACTTTTTTTTTACAAATTTCAATCCTAAATATAACTTTCAAAAGAATGTCAAAGATACATTTAAAAGAAGATGTTCCAAGGAACTTATTAATACTTTATTTTCCTTTAGACTATGCCTTCCTATCCCTTGGGCTAAAAATCTAAAAATATTTCATATTACCAATACTCACACACACACCACACACACACACAAACACCCATACACACACTAATACACACACAAACATACATACTTACATATACACCCAGCCTTTTATCATTACTGATCAAAAGTACAGTTACACACCTTTATTAATGTCATCTCCGTTCGTTTTATTAAGCTAGTATTGATGTTATTGTTGGTGATTAATATAATTAATGTCGTGTAGCATTTTATGGTATGTGTTGTTTTGTATTGTATTGTTAAGTTGGTTAATGTTAAAGTTATGGTATTTTTTGCATGTTTTTTTTATTATAAAGTTTAATGTTTTCAATGTTTTTTAATATTTTTCAAAATTGATTCTGTTTTTATTAAATAATAAACAATAAGTTAATAAATAAAATAAAATAAACTCAATGTGATTAATATAATTAGAAGGTATTATTTTTATCACAGAATAGTTTTTGATTTTACAACGAACTGGTTCGCTACGGCAATACTGTAACATCGATCTGTTGAAAACATCATCAACAACAGC
>NW_008704544.1:1574362-1590198 GCF_000326865.2 Helobdella robusta
GGTTAGACAATGTTGTAGTTGAAAAAAACATAGTCTAAGTTGAAAGTCCAAAGATTGTCGCCGTCCTGTGGCCATGAAATGAACGACTGACTGACTGACTGACTGGCAGTCTGATTGACGAACTGAATTTAATCATGCACTCCATTTTTTTATTCATTCATTCCTATGTTTGTTTTTTTCCCATATTTATTCATTCATTCAATCATTTGTTTTCTCACTCATTAATTCTTTTAGTCTTTCACTTATTAATTGATTAATTCAAATGTCTATTTTCACTCATTCACTCATTTATTCATTAACCTTACTGATTTCTTCATTCACTCACCCACTCGTTTCTCTATTTTCCAAACTGTTAATCGTCTAATCACTCACGAGATTAAAATAATTTATCATTTTTTCGGAAAAAAAACAACTGCAAACTGATCCGAGTGTATGTATCTGTGTGTGTGTGTTTGCGTGTGTGTGTGCGTGCGTGCGCGTGTGTGCGTTTGCATGCTAGTGTGTATGTGTATGACGAGTATTAGGATTTTCAGGATTTATGTTTCGGCATTATGTTATTATCAAACCACATCATTCTTGTCCATTATTTTATTCAACTTTTATTTCATTTTTATTTATTTGTTTATATATTTATCTATATATTTCTTCACTTAATCATTCATTTACCGTTTGTTTGTTCATTCATTCATTCATTCATTCATTCATTCATTCATTCATTCATTCATTCATTCATTCATTCATTCATTCATTCATTTTTCGTTTGTTTTGAAAATGTTTGTCTTGCTGAATTTTTCAGTGAAAAAAAATCATTTTGCCATTCATTGATATTTTTTTCATTTTTTTCAATCGTTTATTCATGCGATATTTTTTCTGTCCAAACAGACATACCACTCAATCACTGCATAGTTTGTTTGTTTGTTTGTTTGTGTGTTCGTTTGTTTGTTAGTCAGTTTGTTCGTTTGTTTTAATACTTCAACTGAATTTTAGCATTTCCATTAAAACCATCAACTAGCCATTCAATCAATTATTCAACAAACGAGTTCGTTCTCAAATCAATCAACCAATCGACCGGAAAATCGTTTGACGAATCTATCAATCAATTATTCAGTCAACTAATCAATCACCACAAATATCACGTGATTAACCAAGCAACCAGCCAACTAATCAATCACGTGATTAACCAAGCGACCAACCTACCAATCAATCAATCAATCAAATATTCTACAACCGACAAAGTTGAAAAAAAGTTGTCAAGTGCTAATGAAATATTTATGAGGGGAAACTCTTTATTCAATCTGAAGTTTTTTAATAGAATTATGTATCTAAAAAAATGACGTTATCAACCAACCAATCAGTCATCCAATCAATCATCCAATCAATCATCCAATCAATCATCCAATCAATCATCCAATCAATCATCCAATCAATCATCCAATCATTTATATATTCATATATCTAATCAATCAATCAGTTGACTAACTAACCTCAGGTAATCAATCAATCAATCATCCAATCAATCATCCAATCAATCATCCAATCATTTATATATTCATATATCTAATCAATCAATCAGTTGACTAACTAACCTCAGGTAATCAATCAATCATCCAATCAATCAATCAATCAATCAATCAACCAGTCAGTCAGTCAACCAGCCAGCCAACCAACAACCATCAATAAACCAAATTAATTTAATAACAAAAAAAGTTTTTAAAGATAAAATGAAAAAAAAATAAAAGTACAAAGTGTTTTTGAGGGAAAGTAAAATGGCCCGAGAAATTAATGAACAGTGAAATTGATACCCTATTCGAAGTCTGACTAAACAAATTTGCTCAGAATATTTTAGGAATATAACACACGGCAAACATACACTTACACACACATCACACACACACACACACATACACTTACACACACATCACACACACACACATACAGACATAAAAACATGTGCGTGTGCGTGTGTTTGCTAGTATAAGTGTGCGTGTGTGCATGTTTGCGTGCGTGTGTGCGTGTAGAATTGCCTGCAAGATCCGCGTTTACCTAATAAAAGTTGTAGGCGAGAAAATTTAATTCGGATAATTAATGACGCGTGAAATGATTTTTTATGACATTCATATAAAATTGCATGTATGTGTGTTTTTGTGTTTGTTTGTTAGTTTGTGTGTGTGTGTGTGTGAGTGTGTATGTATGTATGAGTGTGTTTGTATGTATGTATGAGTGTGTTTGTGTGTGTATATGTATGTATGGGTGTGTTTGTGTGTATGTGTATGTATGTATGTACGCATATAACTATGTGTGTTTGAGTTTGTACGTATTTTACCTATAGGAGCGTTCCTGATTGTGAAAACAGCAAACAAAAAAAATTATTCTCACTAATTACTTAATAATTAATTTAATTAATATATATTGTTGATTTGCAAAAAAAAACATTTTTAATGTATTTCTTTCTACAACATTAACGACAACATCAACGACAACATCAACAACAACATCAACAACAACATCAATATCAACAACAACAACAACATCAGCAACAACATCAATAACAACATCAGCAACAACAAACTCGTTCATGTTTCAAACCTAACTCTTAAAAAATTTCAAATAAATCTTAATTAAAAGAAATCCTAAAATATGAAACAACGAATAAATGTATCAGAGTTTTCATTTAAAGTTGAACATTTATATTCATGAAAATAATTAACCTGACGTTTTAAAATTAATTATTCATGAAAAAACATTTTTTTTATAATAAAGAATAAATATAGAAGAAGTTTTCAAACAATTTTTTACAAACAAAAAATTTCTTGTTGGTAATCACAAAGATAAAATTGTTTTTTTTTTCAAAAATAAAATTCTAAATTTCGCAAATCTAATTTTTAAAAACTAATAATTACATTTAAAGACTAAGTAAAATTTAAAAGTAGAATTAAGACTCCTACGTTGAAAAAATTTAAAAACTTCTTGAAAATAAACATTTTTTTGTCACAAAATTGAAAACCGCTTATTGAGAAAATAAATTTTTTTGTTGTTGTCGCAAATAGAAATAAAATTGTTGTCGCCATTGTAGCTGCTGCTCTGGCTGTAGCTGCTGCTGAGTTGTTGTTACTGAGGCTACTGTGTTTGCTGCAACTGTTGCTGCAACTGTTGCTGAGACCGTTGCTGCAACCTCATCCTCTCTCAACGCACGTCTCTTAATTAAAATCTTCCTTCTTTGTTGAGATTTCTGTCATCTGGCAAAATAAGTAATCACGTTTTGCGGATTTTTTATCCACGAGCAATACACGAAAATACACACACACACGTACTCACACGTACACTCAAGCGCACACACACACGCGCGCGCAAACACACATCTGTTTATGAAGTGCACAATTTTTTTTATTTAACAATGTTTAATTTCTGCCTACATTTTGGCAATAGATTGATTTATAATAATAAAATATATATCTTACCGTGTGTGTATGCGTGCCTGTGCGTATGTGTGCCAGTGTGTGTGTGCGTGCCTGTGCGTGTGTGTGTGTGTGTGTATGTGTGTGTACTACAATATTTTTTCATCTATTCATCCTCATTATACAATCCATCATTCCAACATCACTATCCATCATAATCATGATCAGTGTTCATTCCGCAGTTCAGTCATATTCAGTCAATACGTACATGCATTCGTTCATGCATTCATTCGTTCATTCGTTCGTTCGTTCGTTCGTTCATTCGTTTGTTTGTTCGTTCGTTCATTCGTTTGTTCGTTCCTTCCTTTGTTCGTCCGTTGGATCGTTTGTATGTTTATTCATTCATTCAACCATCCAATCATTCCAATCAGTTCATCCATCTATTTATAATCTAGAAACTTTCAAATAATTTTTAACGTCGCATTTAAAAATATAATATTATTATGAAATAATTTTATTTGAGACATAACTTTTATATGCCAATACTCTTAACTGCCGTTGGTCAAACATCGTCCAATACAAATAAGCATAAAACGAGCATAATAATGAATGGACCACTTACAAGCTAAATACAATTTTAATCTAATGCCAAATAAACACACATACAGACGTACACCTTCAACTACGTAAACAAACACACACATGTATACACACACACATACATAAAAACAAATTTATTTTAAGAAATATATATATATATATATATATATATATATATATATATATATATATATATATATATATATGAATTCAGCATATTGGAACGGATGGCTGTATGAATACGTCAGTTTATATTCAATCATGGGAAGCGTGCATGCATGAATTCATACGTACATCTACATATTGTGTACATATATATATATGCGTACGTATACACACGCATACGTACAAAGATACCTACATACATACAATACATACAATACCTACATGCAATGCATACATATAAAACACACACATGCATGGATGCATGCATGAACGCATGCATCCATGCATTTCATACACATGCACACATTACATATATACAAACTGCCAATAAACAGCGGACCGGAAGTGAAGAGACGGTTGAGCGAAAATAAGAGCGGGAATCGAACCGACGATCGTAAACACAAATCACGTGATCCTCCGCGAAGGACAAGGTCACGTGTTGTCACGGTGATGCACTTTGTTATTGTGTATGCATGGCCCTGTATTGTTTTGTTCGTTTGTTGCTATATTTGGATTCTCATTAGCTTCACGTTCATACGTTCGTCTATTTATTCAACAATGTTCCACTGTTTTTACAAATTTTGTAGCGTATATCACACACTCACGTACACACGACACACGCGCACACGCGCAGCGCACACAAACACACACATACACACACACACACGCACGCACACACACACACACACGCGCGCGCACGCACACACACACACACATTGACTCAAACACGAGAACGTGCATTTCTCAAAACAACTCATCTCAACATATTAGTTCATGCTTCAGAAAATAAAATTGGCAAGTGTTAATTAACTTTTTTTTGAAAAACAATTGCAGGGGAGCCGCGTTCAAGTGCGAAGAAAAACCTTACTTTCACACGCACGGGCGGGTTAAGCATTGATTCTTACGTTAATGTCATGTGTCAATCAATTGTTGGCCTCTTACACATAAAAAAATTTAAATTGAAAATACCATCATAGTGCCTCTCAGAAACAAATTTAATAAAATCAATGCCAATTGACGTGATAAAAAAAGTGAAGTCAACATCTATACGTATATATTCGAATTTCATTTAAATATTTAAAAAAAGAAACATTTATAGATACATACATAGACACGCATAAAACATAACAGCGTGCATACATACACGCATGCATACACGCATACACACATCCATACAAGCACACATACACGCATACATACAAACACATTTATACATACAAACACAGGCACAAATTTGATCGCACACTTGAAAGAAATGAGAAATCATCAGTGAGTGTTGTTGAAAGGATGGGATGGACCATCATGAAACGAGACGAGAATTTTTGCGTCGCAAGCTTTTAACCAAGTAAATGCACACTATCTACATACATATATACACACACATACACAAACACATACAGATAAATGTACTCACGCACACCCTATGTAACTCTATATTACCCTATATAACTCTATATATCTCTATATAACCCTATATAACTCTATATAACTATATATAACTCTATATAACTATATATAACTATATATAACTCTATATAACTTTATATAACTATATATAACTCATATAATTCTATATAACTCTATGGGAATCGAGAGGGACGGGAGGAAAAACGCGGGAATGAGTTAAAAAAAAAAGGAAATGGAAATTTTCGGGAGCTTTGTCATAAATGGGAATTCGGGAGGGAATTTGGATTGAGGAAAAAATAAGAAGGAATTGGGAACTAATTTCGATTCTTGCCCACCTCTGCTATAGACAAGTGCTGGCTCCTTACTAAATAGATTCCGTCCGCTAAATTTGCAAATCAGCTTGCGGGTTTGACACATACACACGCACGTG
Source organism: Helobdella robusta (assembly GCF_000326865.2). Classification (NCBI taxonomy): domain Eukaryota; kingdom Metazoa; phylum Annelida; class Clitellata; order Rhynchobdellida; family Glossiphoniidae; genus Helobdella; species Helobdella robusta. The sequence goes on from NW_008704544.1 coordinate 1,580,360, forward strand.
CCCAAACACACACATACACAAACAGAATGCTTACACAAGGTTGATAAGCATAAACATATAGAGACACACACGTACAAACACGTATACAAACATACACCTCGAAACACACATACATACAGATTTTAAAACATGTATAGGCGCTAAAAATAACCACATACACACAAGCACACTCACACACGCGCGCACACGCACACACGCACACGCGCACGCACACGGCGTTTCTTTCTACCTTGTTTTGTCCTCATCACGCATTCTTATCTGGCAGGAAAATGCTTGCGAAATGGTGCTGACTTTTAACGTACATTCATAAATAGGCGAGTTTTTAATGGAAGACGATGATGATGATGAAAGAATGTTATCGCCATCATCATCGTCGTCGTCATCGTCATCTTTCAAGTCATCATCGTCATCATCGTCAAAGTTGCTATTAACTTTCTTAGCCGTTAAGAAGCAACAACATCGTCACGTTTATTATCTGGCAATAAAATTGAACTAACTTAATGTTAGATATGTGTGTGTATGTGCATTTTTGTATGTGTGAGAATGTATGTATGTGTGTGTGTATTTGTATGTGTGTGTGTGTTTGTATGTGTGTGTGTATTTGTATGTGTGTGTATACGTGCGTGCATGTGCGTGTGTGTGTACACGTGTATATATAGTATAAATAAAATAGACCTCTTTATCGATAAAAAATAATATGGAAACTGATTGAAAAATAGGAATAAACAGTTTATTAAAATTGAAATTTAAAAGTGAATTTATGGTATGAAGAATTATTTCTGTACAGCTTTTTAACACGATACAGCTTTTTAACACAGCTTTTTAACACGATAAGTGGTCTATGGAAAGCAGGAATGTTTTTTTTCAGCGATGGGGAGATAGGTCTGATATGAGGGTAGTTTGAAAATAACCAAAAAAACGAACAATGGACGAAATTTAATTGGAAAAAAATTTAAAGAAATATGAAGACGACGACGAAGATGATGATGATAATACTGATTATGATGATAATACTCGGGTTGACGATAACGGTGATGACGATAACAATGATGTTGATAATGACTATGATTATGATGACGATGTTGTATTTGCTTAAAACTGTGATGATGATACAGATGAATGATGATGACGATGTTGATGATGATAATATTGCTGATATTGTTGATGATTATGTTGTTATTGATGACGACAACGACGAAGATGATGGTATGACGTCACGGTAATGAATATTATATCATTGCTGCTAATGACGATGACGATGGCGATGATGATGTCAGATGATGACAATGATGATTAGCGATGAAATAATAAAAAAAACTGAAAGTGGAAGCAGCTGAGATTGAAATGAGTAGAAGAAAAAATACCTGAAACTGAAACCGAGAGATTCTCATCAACACTTATGACACGGTGATGATGAGGAAGAAGATGACAGATGATGGAACGATAGTAGTATGAATGATGATGACGTAGATAATAATGATGATGACAATGATGATAACGAAAAATTTATGGTGAATAATAAAATGATAAAAAAATTATTATTATCCACACAAAAAATTTTACGTAGATGAAGATGATAACGAAAGATGTGACGACGACGACGAAGATGATGACTAAGATGATGAGAATGGTGAAGATATAAAAAGATGATGACGACGACGATGATGACGATGATGATAAAAGAACCTATGGATAGCATATGTGGGTGACTTCGTGCACGCACGCTACTACGCATGTATTAAACCTTTCCGTGAAAGGTAAAAATAAACTTCTCTGTGTATCTGTGTGTGTATGTGTGTGTGTCTATGTGTACGTATGTGTGTGTGTGTCTATATGTACGTATGTGTGTGTGAGTGTGTGTGCGTGTGTGCGCGTGTTTTATATATTCCATATATCTTTATATACTAGTACCGTGGCTAATAATGTGTATGATAAAATTTTCAATTTGAGCAAGAATGAATGTTTTAAAATAAAATGTGATGGAATGAATGAATGAATGCAGGAATGTATGAATGGATGAGTGGATGAATGAATGTATGAATGGATGAGTGGATGGATAGATGGAAGGAGAGATAGATGGATGGAAGAACGAACAGATAAACAAAAACGACTTTATTATCTAAATTTAAACGTTTGAAAGTGCGAATACTTTTTTGTGATGTGTGCTTGAATGATAATTAATAGACCGCTACCAAACCTGAAATCTTCACCGTCTGCCATAATCTCATTCTCAATTATCTCTAAACAAAACTTTACAACTGGATTCTTCTTGGAGTAAAAAAAAAATTTAAATACAGAAATAATTAACGTTTATGAAAACAATACAATCCAAACATATAAACAAACAAACACAGTGACATACATACACACAAACACGGACACTTACATACTCACACACAAACCCAGAGACACAAAGAAACGAACAAACACACAGACACAAAGAAAAAAAACAAACATACACACATACAAACACACAGACATGAAAAAATTCAAAGAGATTAACGGATGAACGGATGAACTAATAAAAGAGAAAAAAATGTCAGATTGATTGAAGACAATCAGTGAATTCGAGTGATGGATTAGATGAGTTTTTTTTCATCTCGTCAACAAAGTGTACGCTGATGAATGAATGAATGACGGAATGAATGAATGAATGAATGAATAAATGAACGAACGAACGAATGAATGAATGAATTATTTAGTGAATAAACGAATGAACGATCAAATGAACTAACGAACAAATGAATGCGTAGATAAAAGAATGAATGAGTGCATTAATAAATGAATGACTAACTGACCAAATAAAATACTACAAATATTATTGAAGAAGACAGTAATTGAATAATTTATATAAGATTGGTTGGTTGTAGTAGGCGAATTACTGATTTCTACAATGTACAAATGGATGAATGAAAAATTGATGGACAAATTTATTGAGATGAATGGATGAATGAACACAAAAATGTTTGAACCAACCCAGTATAACAGAGTTTGTTTTAGAAAGTTTTTTTAAAATTTTAATTTATTATATAAAAGCAATTAAATACGTTAGTGACCATCAAGTGAAATCTAGAAGTAAATTCACAAACAAACATGCTAACAAGCATGTGAACAAACAAACAAACATGCGAACAAGCATGTGAACAAACAAACAAACAAAAACAGACAATCAAACAATCAAATCAAACAATAATGCGAACAAACATTACCACAAATCTTAACCAAGTTAATCAGCAAATTAGGCCAAAAAAGTGTACCACCTACATACATCTAACTTATAAATTATATTTATAACAAAAATCCATTCCTAAAATCTAAAATAAACGATTGAATGAAAAACTACAAAAGAGGAAAAATAAAATGATGGATGGACTGACGTAGCAATGACGGATGAATAAAAGAAAGCCTTCCAACGTTAATCCCAACATTTCAATTGCTACTTTTCCGACAAAACATTTTTCTCGACTACGAAACATGCACACAGCTATGTGTGTTTTTGTGCGTGTGTGTGTTTGTATGTGTATGTGTGCGTATGTGTGTGTTTGTGTGTGTCTGTGTCTGTATATATCTTCAACAAAGCTTGCGATAATACCAGAGCAGTCAACCAATCATAGTATTGATACAAGACACGGAAGACCAAAAATTTCTGGCGATATTACCGCTAAAAAATTATTAATAACACAACAACATCATCATCAACAACAACAACATCATCAACAGCAACAACAACAACAACATCATCAACAACAACGACAACATCAACAACAACAACATCAACAATAATCACAACAACAGCCACAGTAGCCACAAAAAAGCGTACAGCCAGCCGCCTCTTAAGCGTCGCGTAGCTTCAGATAAATTAACATGAACATTTACAATACATTCCATTTAAAGTTGCCCTGTCATTTACGTGCCGTAAAAACGTCAGTAGAAAATTTCCTATATAGTCACATCAACAAGTATTGCCGTCGTCATCGTCATCATTATCATCATCATCATCTTTCATCATCATCATCATTATCTTCATCATCATCATAATCGTCGTCATCATCTTCATCTCTTTCATCATCGTCTTCATCTTCATAGTAATGGCGGGATTACGGTTGCAAGTGATGATGTTAATGTTCCTGGTGAAAGATCATTTTACTGCTCACTCATGTCTTTATTGTTATTATTGCTATTATTGCTGTTGTTATTAGTGTAATTGTTATTAATGTTATTATTGTTAATGTTGTTGTTGTTGTTTTTATTTTGAATGAATCTGGATGTGTGATAAATTTTTTTTCTGTTGCCTATTATTTACACAACAACAAATACAAATTCAAATGCAACAACAACAACAATAGCAACAAATACAATATAAAAACAACAACAGCACTAACAATAATGACAATAACAACTACAACGAACACTGTTCTAGAAACTTCTAAACTATTTTTCTCCATTTCTGCATCTTTTAATCTGAAAAAATCCGCCAAGCTAGCAGCAACAGATGATGCACATTCTAAAAATCGACAGCAAGGCACTCTCTTAACATCAACCTATCGACAACATCAATGACATCAGTTGCATAGCTAGCAAGGACCTTGTTATTAAAAATCGCAATCACATTAATAAGAGCCGCAACACTAGCCAATGGGTCAACTTTAATGACATCAACTGCGCTTTTTAACAACGAAATTACCTCAAAATTTACAATAACATCATCTATGACATCAACATCAGCATGGAAGTATCAACAGCCATGACATCAATAACAGTAACAGATGATAGAAGAATAATTTATACCGCTGCTAGCTGCTCCCTCTCTCTCTTTATAAATACACGGCTTACAGTACTACTAATCACATGCCGAATTGACGATTTCAGTCATGTTTGTATGTGTGTGCTGTGTGTGCGTGAGTGCGTGTGTGTGCGCGTGTGTTTATGTGTGTGTGTGTGTGTGTGTGTGTGTGTGTGTGTGTGTGTGTGTGTGTGTGTGTGTGTGTGGCTCGAGCACGCCTTGCAGAGTCGGATAATTTTATTTCGTCGATTCCCATGCCGTTGAATATTTATATTGAGGCCGTTTTTCAGTTCTCGTTTTTGTTTTTTTTTCTATTTTTTCTTGTTTTTCCGTATTTTGTTTTGTTTTTTCTCGCCATAGTTTTGTTTTTTTTGTTTTTTTTCCAAAGTAATTTTCTAGGCGTACCAAAAATGTGTTACCTTGCATGGAGTAAAAAATTTATAATTGATCGACTGCATGCATTTTTTCACCTTCGCATAAAGATGCACATGATACATGCGTGTATTTATGTATGTATGAATTATGTATATGTGTGTGTCTTTATGTTTGTTTGTTTATGTGTGTATGTTTGTTTGTATGTGTGTTTGTTTGTTTAGGTGTATGCGTGTATACTGTGCTCCATGTATTGCTACTATTAAAGTGTTTATATTACTTAGTTGAATGTTGGGACGACAATCACTGAATTAACATGTGAATATAAAATATGAATATTTATAGATATTTTACTTTTAAAAATAATAATATGGTGTGTGTGCGTGTGTTGGTGTGTGTGTGCGTGTGTGTGCGCGTGTGTGTACAAGTACTGTGTATCGCGCAATACTCTCCGTATCAACGTATAATTGTTTGGGCGTTTTATGACGCAATTGTGCTTATGAAAGGTGATACCAGATTAAGAACAACCAACCATTCGTGCGGAATTATACGCAAATGTGTTTCTGCATTGGTGTGTGTATCTGTGTATGTACGTGTGTTGGTGTGTGCGTGTCTGTATATTTTGATATACTGTTTAATACAAAAACGTGTGCATGTTTTTGTGTATTTTTTTATGTATTTGTATTGTGTATGTGAATGTATTTATGTGTGTGTGTGTGTGTGGCTGTTTGTGTATCTGTTCATGAGTGTGTGTGTGTGTGTGGGGTGTGTGATTGTATGTGCGCTGATGAGAAATGATTGGCCCGAAGTAATCTACACACATGCAATCTGCCAAATGAAAATTATTTCAACCTCATGTAATCCAGGCGAGGCACGATGCAATGCTATAAAATATGATACAATACGATAAGATACGATACGATACGATACAATACGATACGATACGATATAATACGATACTAGACTATACAATACGATACAATAGAATAAGATACAATACAATACGATACGATACGATACTATACAATACAATACAATACAACACATTACATTACATCAATCTAGTACATCAATACCCAATACACATTTACGAAAATACGTAATGCAAAATAATGCAGATTCAGCAAGCCTTTTTAGCGGATCGATAGTGGATTGATACCACACAAATACCTTAAGAATAAAAATGCATGAATTGTATGTATGTGTGTGTGTGTTTATGATGTATGTATGTATGTATGTTTGCATGTATGTATGTTTGTTTGTTTGTTTCTATGCATGTATGTATGTATGTATTTTTTTTATTATTATTAATGTTTGAATGTATGCAGGTATGTATACATATGTGCGTGTGTCCAACAGTCCAAATGCATTCGTGATTAGTTTTTTTAATAATTAGCTTTAGCTGGAGAAATTATTTTTCTATCTTACGTGAGAATAAAAGAAAAAATTCATTTTCTTCATTCGATGGATGGATAAATGGATGGATGGATGGACGGACGGACGGACGGACGGACGGACGGACGGACGGACGGATGGATGGATGGATGGATGGATGGATGGATAGATTTTTTTAGAAAATGAGGAAAATATTTAATGGAAACTAAATACTTTTAAACATGTTTAAGTTTTTTTTCTTTCTCCAAATTAAGATTTGTTCAAGCATTTTATTATTCATTCATTTATTTATTTAATTAATCATTCATTCATTCACTTCAAATTCATCCTCTGGCCAAAGAATCGTTTGAGTTGGTGTGTAAACTTGAATCATACATCTAACTAACTCCTAAGTATTGACAACATGCCCAAATAGTCAAATCTATTTTTTGCCAAAAATATTCGAATTCAAACGAATTTGTCGTTGTTACTATTTGTTACAAAAAAGTACAATATTATTATTATTATTATTAAAATTATTTTATTATTATTATCATTATTGTAATAATTATAAAGTTTTATATTTTATTTTCCGGATTTTTTCACTGGCTTGGCAATGTAAGCCGATTAAGACAGCGGTTTTGAAGTTTCGCCGCAATTCATACGTTCCTCTTCCTCCTCCTTTGTACCTTCCTCTCGTTCCTCTTCCTCTCTTCTCATTATCTCTTCTTGATTTTGGTTTTTCTTGATTTGTTTATGTCACTCTTTTTTATTCTTTTTTTTTCTCTTTCTCTCTCTTTCTTTTTCTCTCTCTTTCTTTCTTTCTCTCTCTCTCTCTCTTTCTCTCTCTCTTTCACTCTCTCTCTCTCTCTCTCTCTCTCTCTTTCTCTCTCTCTACTATTGCAACAAACTTCTCAATAGTATGCCTCCAACAAATTCTATCATTAAGGACAAAACCTTAAAATTAACGTTTGCTAATAATAAAACTTTGAAAATCTCACTTTTAAAAATAGATTAGGCGTGGAAGTTTTTAATTTAACGACAGCAGAAAGACAAAATTATTTTTTTCAAGAATTTTTTTAAAATTAAATTTGCCAAACATTTATCTTTTAATGGAAAGTTTATTAATACATCAAAAAGTGTGCACATTAGAAGTATGACTAAAAATTTTTTTTGGCAATTTTTGGTTTCCCATGCCACTATGAGTGGAGAAATTACATTTTAAAACTAGAAATATCATTTGAAAGTGTTAAATCTTAAAAAATTTCACCCCCCTAAGCTGAAAACCGTTTTCTCCCATCCAATCTATTGTTAGATACAGTACAGTTTAAGGTATCACAGCTTCAGTTTATTGCTGGTGTGATTTTGCTATATGCATGCATGCTTATTACATAATCTTTCATATTTGTTATCATCACCTGACTTTTGATATTTTATAAACTTATTTTGATAACCTAAACTCATAAGATTTGTTTATTTGTATATAATTAAATTTACACACAAATTATAATTCGACAGGACTATAGTCAAGATGTCTAAAAATAGTCTTCCTTCAGATTTGAATAAGAAACAATGGGAATCAAATTTGGTGAGATTTGAAGCAGCCAAGAATTCAAAAAAGTATGCAAAGATTGTTGACAGTCTTGACCAAATGAACAAAATGCCAACAGAACAGCATATCCTGGACAGATTTAAGTGCTGGGCTGCAAATGTGAAAAGTAGACAGGAGAGAGTTGTGATAGTGGTCAAAGAAGTAAAAATATGGAAAAAACTGAATCTTCCAATTCAAAAAGGCAAATCTACAGTGGAAAGAAAAATTGAGAATGTACTAAACAAGTATGAAAAAAACAGCAGAAAACCAGGAACGCAAGACTTTACCAACTTGTTCAACGTAACTGATGAAAATGGAGAATAGTTGTGTAGGAAGATAAAGCCCTCTATAATCTTCAGATGTCATCAAATGGTAGAGCTGGCTACTGCACCACAATTGAAGATACACAAGGAGTTCATCCTAGAAAACTAAAGTTGATTAAGCAAAAAGTCAGTCAGGATACTAAGGATGATTTAAACAGTGAAGATGAAGAACAGCAAAGTCAGTAAAGATACTAAGGATGATTTAAGCAGTAAAGATGAAGAACATTTTAACACTGAAGAAGAAAAACAAGATTCTGACAGTGGTTCTCAAGATTCAGATGCTCAGAAAGAAGAAGAAGAAATTGTTTGGAGAGATGATATGGCTTTCCTTCATCACTTGATCACTTGTTACAGACAGTTTAAGAAAACAGGATGCTTCCCTAAAGTAAATTTTAGAACTTTGCCAAATATAAGCAATGCTAGATAGAATAGCCGAGCAATCTATGCCTTGCTAGCTTATATTTTACTTCCAGAATTTCGACAGTCAGCCAAAGGTCAGTCATTATGTGACTTTATTACTGGCACGTGGAGTGACATCTGGTTTTCTGGTCAGGTTTATAATCAGGATAACTACAATAATTTGGCAGCCGTTTGCAAAGATCACTCAAAGGCAATAAAGACTTTAAGGACTTTTTGGTCGGTTGAGCCGACTCCAATCCCAACTCAAAGGTCAAACATTTGTGCTAAACGTGCAATTAAAGTTATGCAGGATTTATTTCTATTGTGCAAAAGCATTGAAAAAATTAACATTAAATTTCTTTTGACAAATGAACACTAAAACCTGTATGTTTGTATTTCTGATTAAAAAAACCATTTTGTACAATACAATGTATATATAATATAAATTTAATTAAGGGGGTGACATTTTTTTAAAGTTGACACTTGCCATTGGATTTTTCTTGATCTTTGCATTAAAACTCCACAGAAAATAACATGGGGATAGGGTCTTTAAAAATTGTCATATCCTTAGTGCACATACCATGCAAATTTATATAAACGGGTAGGTTTTGTATATACGCAATACGTATTTGCAAATACGTAGACATCATGGGTGTACCCTGGTATCGGGAGTACGCATTAAATGTGTATGTATGTGTATGAGTTTATCTGCGTGTGTGTGCGTGTGTGTGTGTGTGTGCGTGTGTGTGCGTGTGTGTGTGCGTGTGTAACGTATTTTTGAGAGAGTGAATGTCTGGCTCGATTTCATCTCATTTGAAGTTTGAAATTTAATTTAAAATGATGGCGATGATGATGACGACGATGGTAACGGTTCGAATGAAGAAGAAGGATAAAAAAGAAGAAAAAGATGATGATGATGGTGACGATGACGTCGTTGATGATAATGATGACGATAATTAATCTAGTGATGGATTTGAATGGCTTTGTACGTTGATGT
>NW_008704544.1:1590346-1614324 GCF_000326865.2 Helobdella robusta
TTGATGATGTTGTAGATGTTGTTGTTGTTGATATTGTTGTTGATGTTGTTGTTGTTGATATTGTTGTTGATGTTGTTGATATTGTTGTTGTTGATGATGTTGTAGATGTTGTTGTTGTTGATATTGTTGTTGATGTTGTTGTTGTTGTTGATGTTGTTATTATTATTTTGCATATAGGATGATGATAATGGTGAGGATGATAATGCTGGTGCTGCTGATGATGAATGTGATGATGTGATTAAAAAAAATCACTGACTTTGAGGAAGAGTTATAGCGATTGCTTCACGATAAATGATGAGGATGATCGTGATGGCGATGGTGATTATGATGATGGTGATTTTTACAACTTCTACTATTACTTCTACTACCACTACTACTACTACTTCTACTACTACTACTACTACTACTACTACTACTACAACTGCTGCAACGACAACAACAAAAACGTCAACAGTGATATCACCAACATAAAAACAACAACATGTATTATTTAGTGTCTTTGATCAGACTGGCATTATATTTGATTTCTTATTTACGATATCCGATATATTTGTTTTTTTACTCTGTGGGATTGTTTTGTTTGTGTTTGTTTATGATTTGTTTGTTTGTTTGTTCATGCTTGTATATGATTATGTTTATTTGTTTGCTTATCTGTGTGTGTGAGAAAGACAGTCTGTGTGTGTGTGAGAAAGACAGTCTCTGTTTGTGTGTGTGTGTGTGTGTGTGTGTGTGTGTGTGTGTGTGTGTGTGTGTGTGTGTGTGTCGCACATTGTTCGATATCTCGCGCAGTGTTTTTTTAAACATTATTGGGTAATAAATTTTTACCCCGTTGGCATAAATAAAAAAAATATAACAATAATAATAAATAGTAATAATAATAATAGTAATACAAATTATAATATAAACGGATAAAATGATAAACATATATATTTATTTGTTTATTATGCATAATAACAATAATAATAATTCTTATTACAAAAAAGTGAAATGAGCAAATAAGGAGATAAAAACTACCCTCTAAATCATGGGAAAAAAATATACATATACATACGGGCCTGGCATCAAAAAATATCTACTGAATAGAAATACATAAATAATGAAAGATTATTTCTCTCTCTCTCTCTCTCATTCTATCTTTTTCTGTTTCTCTCTCTCTCTCTCTCTATCTCTCTCTCTCTTACTCTTTTTTAGTTTTTTCTTCTTATATTTTTTTCACTTTTACTTTTTCTTTGTCTCACTCTCTTCCTCTCTTTCTCTCTCTTTTCATCTTTATCTCTAAATAGGTAGCCAATGTATTTCATATTTACAACGTAAAAGAGGGATGAGAGTAACGTAAAATAGCCGGGAATGAAAAAGCTAACTCGAGAATAACCCCAAAAAATTTTTTATCTAGAAAAATTCATTTAAACTTTTGAAAAAGTCGCTTGCCTCAAAAAAAATTAACCCCAATTTGCAAGGGGTTTTGCAATTTTAAAAATTAAGTAAAAGTGAGTTGAAATGGAATGAATTTGAAAAATTGAAAATCAGTAAAAAAATGGTAATTAGGTGAAAAGGGGATTAAAAATTAAATCTGTCTGAGGAAAAAAAATGAATGGTTGAACCTCTATAGTACAAATTCAAATTTTAAAATCGAGGTTTTAACTCAAAAACCTTTTAAAAGCAAATTTAAAAAAAATAAAAAGCTGAAGAGAAAAAATTTTGCGTATGAAATTGTTGCCTTTAAACGCATATGGGCGTTATTAAGAAACGCGTTTGTAAAGAATGTATGTGCGCGCGTCTGTTTGTTTGTGTGTGTCTGTTTGTTTGTTTGTGTGTGTGTGTTTGTTTGTGGACGTGTGTGTCTGTAAATGTATAGATATAGTTTTTTAGATAATTTGTTTGGGTACGTCTCCTTTTCATTTCCTCTCTCCCTTTCCCTCCTTTCTTTCTTTTTCTGTTTCTACTGCTATTTCTGTTTCACTGTTTCTCTCTCTCTCTTTCTCTTTCTCTCTCTTTCTCTCTTTCTGTGTTTTTGTAGATCATGTCTTGCTTCGTGTAAACTGTTCTTATATGAAATATTCAAGTTTCAATTACACGTGTACGCGTGAGATCGTGCGTAGAATAGTAGACATGCATAAGTATGCCCGCTATGTCGTCTGCCTGCATCCTCGGAGGTGAGATTAAGTTTGATTTTATTTTCTGGCGAACGCTGAGCGGGCGGAGCCAAAAATGAAAAAAAAACAATTAAAAAAGAAAATAACTTTAAAATAATGGACGAAAATAAAATCTTTGTATGGCAAAAAAAACACAGTGCGTGTGAATTCGTATGAATGTTTGCATGTTAACCAACTGACGAACATATAAACATGATCAATTAATAAAAATATCCAACAAGTAAACATGAATATTATTAGTCTGTCTGTGGAAAGTGTTTGCGTGGGTATGTATGTATTTGTGTGTGTGTGTTTTTGTGTGTGTGTGTATAGGGTATTTTTTAAAGACAACCTTTTGGTAAAAATGAGCAAAACATCTTTAGAAGTCTAAAGGCAAGATGATCACAAAAATTTTTATCGACTCATTTTGTGAAAATAACTGCTTCTCAGATTGTCTCTATAACTATTTGTCTGCTGGTTATATTGATACCTGAGAAACACACAAACACACACACACATACACACACACACATATACACACAAACACACAAGTAACCGTGACATTGACGGCAGGCTTGACATGGCACAAATTAAAAAAAATTAGCTATCTGGCTGGTTGTGTTGAATGTTGATTTCACTATAAACAGAACCTACAAAACATGAGATACAGCGTACTCATTTATACAAAATGCTCATACAAACAAACACAAACAAAAACACACATACAAACCGCAGACCAAAACAAGCAAACATTAAAATGTTGGAAACCTCTCCTTACTTCAACGTTGTTAGCAATTAAGCTTCTCTTCATACATTCCCCGCGAGCTCTGGGCTTAGGAAGAAAAAAAAACCTTATGATAATGTGTCAAACAGTCAAACGAGTAGTAAATTGAAAGAAAAATTTACGAACTTTGTGTCTGTGTTTGCGCGTGTATGTTTGCGCGAATGTATGTGTGTGTGTGTGTGTGTGTGTGTGTGTGTGTGTGTGTGTGTGTGTGTGTGTATGTGTATATGTATGTGAGTGTATGTGTGTGTTCGTTTGTCTGTGTCAAAATTTGTTTGCGTGTATATATATTGGTATGATGATCACCATCTTCACCATTTTCGCCATCTTCATCATCTTCACCATTTTCATCATTTTTACCATCTTCATCATTTTCACCATCTTCGTCATTTTCACCATCCTCATCATTTTCACCACCTTCATCATTTTCACCATCTTCATCATTTTCACCATCTTAATCTTCATCTTGGGCGTACATTTTAAGACGTCACTTGACGCCATGAAGCACAGCATCTGCCATTGAGAAGATGTAAGAATTGTACTGTAGTTGACCATTCAAAATATTAAAATCCTTCGTTCGTTCGTTCATTCGTTCGATCGTTCGTTCGTTCGTTCGTCCATCGTTTTTAAGTTTTATTTGTTTGTTTGGTCATACGTTCATTCTTTCGTTCGTTCGTTTGTTTAATTTTGTTTGTTTGTCCATTTAAATAAGTTTTTTATTTACGTGTTTATTCACTCATTCATTATTCATCTATACATTTATACATTCTAATTTTTTGTCTTGCATTCTTTTTCTTCTTGCATTTTTTGTCTTCAAGAGCATTTTCAGATCCATTTTAATTTTTTCTACCTTCAACAATTTCTCTTTATATCGTCATGGTTTAACTTTCAAAAAATTTTAAAAATCAAAAAATCATTAAATGCCCACACACACGCACACACACCCACCCACACACACACACACAAACACACAGCGTAGAAAACCAACTAACAAACATCCATACACACATATACACGCAGACACATATATATGTATCTTTATATCTATAATACGTATTGTGTGTGTAGGTAGAGTAACTTTTTATTTCTTCAGAAAATATTTCAATGTGTGTTTTAAGAAATTTCGGGAGAAAAATTCTGCGCTCAGAGAGAGAGCTGTTGGATATGATCTCCTCATGTCAATGTGTGTGTGTGTGTGTGTGTGTATGTGTGTGCTTGTGTAAGTGTGTTTGTGTGAGTGGATGTATGTATGATACAGTTAACGCCTTTGATCAGTAGGCCCTAAATAGCCTTGCTTTGTGAACGCTTGTTTGTACACAACATTGTAAATAATATGTTAATATGCCAGGATGGAAACATGTGTGTGTGTGTGTGTGTGTGTGTGTGTGTGTGTGTGTATGCCTGTGTATATGTATATATTCATGTGTGGTGTATGTGTGTGTATGGTGTGTGAATGTTGGAAGTACGCGCGTGTGCGTGCTTCAGTGTGCGTGTTTGAATTTTGGTAATTTAGCAGGATGGAGAGCTTGGAAGGAACGTCTTAAAATTTACGACGCTAGTGTTGGCTGGCTTGGTGCCCTGCCTGGACATGCTGCATCGAAGTCTCACGTTGTCTGTCTGTCTGTCTGAGTGTTTGTCTGTCTGTGTCTGTCCGTCTGTCTGTATGTGTGCGCGTATCTTGCGTATGCATGTAAAGTCTTTGCCAGGGTTATAAACATTTTCAGATTAGTGGTTGAATTGGAAAATGGCGTGATTCTTCTCAAAATTAGGCACACTTTCAGCTAAAAGTTGTAAACAAGTACACTCTTATAACACTTATAACAACAACAACAACAACAATAACAACTACAACAACAACAACATAGAAAAAACATAGGAAACAACAAAAAAAATTAATGACCATATCACGCATGCATCTGTATTGTTCACGAAACAGCGCTGCAATCGTAATCATAATCAACGTCATTATCATCATCATCATTATCATCATCTAAATCATCATCATAATTACCATTATCATTATTACAACAACACCATTATCAACAGAATTGTCTTCGTCGTCATCATCGTCGCCATCATAACCTACAACAACTACTCATCATCATCATCATCCTTATCAACAACAACAACAACAAAACTCTCCCCACTACCACCACCACAAGCAACGACATCAGCAGCCGCAGCAGTAGCAGTATCATCTCGCCATCGCAATGTCCGTTTTGACTGTTAACGACAAAAAATCATTGCCGTGACGTCATACCTCGCAATACACCGTACATTAGTTGGTTGGCATTCAAATGAATGCTAATCAATACACACACACACACACACACACACACATACACAAACACATACACACACAGACACACACACACACACACATAGGTGTTTTATTGATGTACTTTGCAGTATTTGTTAGGTGTTGTTTGGAGGTTTCTTTAGGGTAAGATCTATTATGAAGTTATTTCAGTTTTTTCATAAGACTGAGGTGGGCGAACTACGGTCCGCGAAACCTTGTCCGACCAAAAAAAAAAAGATCACATTACGACCATTAAAAAGGGTCGTCATCCACATATTACGAAGGTCGTCATCCACATATTACGAGACAAAAAAGGCCCACAAAATTTGCTATTTGAATACATATATGGCCCTACAAACGTCAAATAGTTCTCAATGCGGCCTTCACAGCATAAAGTTTGCCCACCCCCGCCTGTCATAAGGTGTATTTTAGGGGGTATTATGTCTGGTATTGTTTTGTTGCTTTGATTTATTTTATTCGAAGAAGTGTCAAGTTTCACAGCTTTGCTTGAACTTTTTATATTTTTCCGTTAATTATGACGGGATGTATGTGGTTTTTTGTATTCTTTCTGTCATGACGTCATACGGTATTGTATGATATCATATGATACGATGATTGATATCGTATGATATAACGTATCGTATCGTATTATATTATATCGTATCGTATCGTATCATATCACAACATTTTAGAATTTTGTTTTTTTTCCGTTTGTGTCAGTGTGTGTATGTTTGTGTTTGTTTGTGTGGGTTTGTGTGTGTATGTGTGTTTGTGTGTGTATGCTTGTTTGTGTGCGTTTTCAGTGCTACGTTTCAACTTAATATACGTATAAAAACAAAACCGAAAATATTTTTATATTTTTTCCTTGCCTCGTGCAAAGTTAATCTCCCTTAATAGAGATTTTTTTGTTTTTGAAATTTTTCCTCAAAAACAAACAAACCAAACAAACAAAAACACATATATACATACAAACACACACACAAACAAACACACACACATACAAACACACGCACAAACAAACACACGCACAAACAAACACACACGCATACAAACACACAAACACATACAAACACACAAACACACAGACAAACACTTGCATGCATGTAAATAAATGCAGATTAACACATTCGCACGCACTCACACGAATGTCTATTGATTTTAATTATATATATAGAGAGAGGGAGATATAGAAAAAATAGAAAGAGAGAAAGAGAGAAAGAGATGCGAAAAGAGAGAAAGAGAGTAGAATTAATTATGAATAAACTGGAGGAAATTTATGATGATTTATGTGTGTGTTAAAAATAGAACAATGAAGAGAAAAGGAAAGAGAGAGAAAGAGAGAGAGAGAGAGAGAGAAAGAGAGAGAGAGAAAGAGAGATAGAGAAAGGGAGAGAGAGTAGAGAAAGAGAGAGAGAAAGAGAGAGAGAGAAAGAGAGAGAGAGAGAAAGAGAGAGAGAGAAAGGGAGAGAGAGAGTAGAGAAAGAGGAGATAGAAAGAAAGTGAGAGAGGGGAAAAAAGAGACCAAACTGAAGGGCTATATGTTTATTTCCTGATACTTTGGAAAATTAATTCAGTCATTTTGTTGGTTGCAGCCGTCGTTTAGTTAGGTCGGATGATGTCTGATTTCTTTGGCTTGTTCGTTCGTTTGTTCGTGCGTTTGTTCGTTTGTTTGTTCGTTTGTTTGTTTATTTGTTCGTTCGTTTGTTTGTTTGTTTGTTTGTTTGTTTGTTCGTTCGTTTGTAGATTTTTAGTATCCTAATTAAGTTGACTTTTTTGTTAATGAGGTGCTGTTGATGTTTACTAACATTGTAATGATTACTATTATTATTATTATTATTATAATTATAATTATTATTTCACCGGAATTTATTTTTTTATTATTATTTCTAATTAAACAACGTCAACGAACTTAACCTCACCGAACGTACAACGGCTTAATACGTATGATAATAAAGCGTAGATAGCTAGGCAAGGAAGGCTTTATATACAATTTGACCTACTCAATTTATAACCTCGGTGACCTATATAATTCAATGACCTTTGCATGACCTATATAATTCATAATGTGAGTGACCTATATAGGTTATGATTTGTGTCCGTGAACTTTGCTTGACCTAATAGTTTATATTTTTGTCTATTTATATGGCCCATATTTTTTTTCTCTACATTTTATATACCGTGGGATGACTTCAATATTATTATTATTATTATTGTCATTATTGTTGCTGTTATTATTATTATTATGGTTGTTATTGTTATTGTTGTTGTTATTATTATTATTATTATGGTTGTTATTGTTATTGTTGTTGTTATTATTATTATTATTATGGTTGTTATTGTTATTGTTGTTGTTATTATTATTATTATCATCATCATCATCATTAGTTGTTGTTGTTTTTGTTGTTATTTATAATAAGCAAGAGCACAAATCTTTTAAAGCCGGCTAAATTACTAAATTACTCATCACCCAATATAAGTAGTGCCCGCTTGTCTGATTGATTGATGGCTGGGTGGGTGCAAATGAAAGAATGAATAATTTAATAGCGGATCGACTGAAGGAAGTATTGATTGGGAAGATGAATGAATGAATGAATGGATGGATAGATGGGTGGGTGGATGTATTTAACTCATTTATTAACACCTGCATATGATAATTCGTGTTGTGTTTGCGCGCGTGTGTGAGTGTGTGTGCATGCGTGTATATGTGTGTGCGTGAGTGTTGGATTGTACGTGCGTGTCTACATTTCTTTATATATTAATGAATTGATAAAATCAGAGGTAAATTGGCAAAAAGTAACTGAACGAATGAATGAATAAATGAACAAATGCAAATTTAAACGTTTGCTACTGAAAACAATACATTGGAATGAAGAAACGTTACTATTTAATCGATTTTTACACATAAAAACACATGAAAAACTATATTTAACAGCCTATCATCTATAAAAAACACACAAACACAAACAGTTAAACAAATAAAACAAACATCACATACATTCATGATCGGATCTGCGCAAAGATAAACAATTGAAACATGTTCAACGTCAGAATGTAATACGTCAAACAATCATGTAGGTAAAAACAACTGGGTCTCGCAAAACTATATTTTTCAAAAATTCAAACACAACCTCTTCAAATCAGACTAATTTTGAAATAAACAAAACATTCTAGAAACACATACAAACAAATAAAGATAAATAATATAGAAACGTACTAAAGATAGAGTAGACAATTTGAAACATATTATCTCAAAAATTATAAAGACAATTTAATCAAATATAAATGAAAAATTTCTTAATTACATGCAAAAAAGTCTTCGAAAAATTTTAGAAAATAGGCCTAAAAATTGAAAAGACATACATACAAAGATTTAGATGCATACATTCACACACACACACATACTTATATGCATAGATACATACATATAATCTTACATGCATACACACATACAAACATACAAACAAACAAACAAACATGCAAACATATATGCATGCATGCATACATACATATATGCATTCATACTACGATTAAACGGAAGGCTTGTTTTAATGTTGAGATCCTATCGCTTGTCGTATTGATTGGCTGGTTGGTCGGTCCATTCTTTGTATGGATGTATGTATGTATGTATGTATGTATGTATGTATGTATGTTTGTATGTATGTATGTATGTTTGTATGTATGTATGTATGTATGTATGTATGTATGTATGTATGTATGTATGTATGTATGTATGTATGTATGTATGTATGTATGTATGTATGTATGTATGTATGTATGTATGTATGTATGTATATATCCATGTATGTATATGTATACATGTATATGTTCATTGTCTTAGATTCGATGTTTTTTAGTTGCTCATGTAATTGCCGTTGAAATGACGAGCAGTACAACTTTTCTACAACCCATGGATGTTAAGATTTGTTTTGTGAGAAAAGAAAGAATTACTAGTAGTCGCGAGTATCATAAGTAATTTTTGTGGCATTAACAATCACGGTTAACAATCACATGTAGTTGTGATAGTACGTAGTAGTTAGTTGTTTGTAGTAGTAGATGCCATTGATTAAGTAACACTATTTAACCACAAGAGCTTTCTCGTGCCAAACATTTACAGACTTGTAGTTGTTGTAATTGTAACAGTATTTGTAGCAGAAGTAAGAGTTTTGACTGCAGTTGCAGTAATGGTGGTAACAGTATTGGCTGCAGCTGTGGTAATAGTGATAGTGTCGACAAAAGTAGTAGTAATAGTAGTAGTAAAAGTAGTAGTAGTAGTAGTAGTAGTAGTAGTAGTAGTAGTAGTAGTAGTAGTAGTAGTAGTAGTAGTAGTAGTAGTAGTAGACATAGCAATGAGATTGTTATTTATCGTCAGAAATGTTGTACTTGTCACATGCCCACGTCATATAGATATTTCTCATTGGCATGCAACTGGAGATGATTATTATACACAGATGCCTATAACACGTGCACACGTACGTACATACGCACGTAAAACATGCATACACACACTCATATACATACATACACGTACATAAATACACATACTCATATTCACACATACACATACTCATACATATATATATATATATATACATATATATATATATATATATATATATATATATATATATATGCAGACATGCATATATTCGCACATACAAAAACGTACAGAATGAAACAAATGCGCACATACTTATAAACAAATGCAAATAGGAAACCGCCTGACCGTAAAATATTATGAATGTAAATATAGACAAACATACAAGCAAGGGAATAAACATGAAAATGGATGTGTGTGTGTGTCTGTGTATCTGTGTGTGGATGTATATATGCGTGTGGATGTGTGTGTGTGTGCGCGCGTGTGGATGTGTGTGTGTGTGTGCCCGTTTCATTTCGTGTCGAACATGTACCTCTGTAGAATACAAATTGTGGGGATTACAGCACACTTCTATTAATATCATTTTCAGCCAACGCAATTGCATCAATTGTTTGTAACAACAACAACAACATCAACAATAAAAGCGCTGATACATTAACATCAATAACAATGGCGATGACATTAATACAATGCAACATTATTAACGTCACCGAGAAATCTACCATAAAGGACAAATGACATCAAAAGAGTCTTTGTAGTTTGTCATCAAATGAAGAGAAGCTTATGCAAGCTTAAGGAAAAGATTTATCCATTTTTAAATAAATTTCAGGTTTGATATATTAAATCAAAATTTTATTTTATATTATTTAAAAACAAAAGCAAGCAAGCACATCAACAAAATGAAAATGACACTAAAAAGAAACATCACTTCATGACATCATAACATCGCAACATCAACTAAAAATAGCTAAAAATATTGTACTACAATAACAACAACATCATCAACAACAACAACAACAACCTCTGCTACTTGTTTAGTTTCCTAATGAAATTTCGTTAAATACCTAGCCCAGCATTCATGTGCTCATCCAATCAACAAACATTAACAGATGCAAACACACACGCACACACACACACCACACTCAGACACACACACATACACATACAAAACAATATATCTGGATACAAACACATTCAAAACTCATATTACGAACCTGGGCATACAAACCTACAAACACACACAAACATACTTATACATACAAAAACACAAATGTTTATATACACACACAATTCAAATACACACAAAAAAACATACAAATTTGTATTCAAAAGCAAGGTGTAGATGCATTAATATGGAGGCATAAGCTTTTAAATATTGAATACATACTTACTGTGCTACGCACATCTAACCTCATGTATATTTCAACTCTCATCTTATTTTATACTCAATCGATACTGTCACATGCACGCACGCACACACGCACGCACACACACACACACACTTAGACCCGGAAACAAAACACAGTACCTACTGTACGTACTCACATACTTAAGAATGTGACAATTTTTCCTCAGATACACACATACCAACACACTCACATACCCACATGCATACATATTCAAAACACATACACAGACGCCATGCGTTTTAAATAGACAGACACACATACACACACACACACACACACACATATTTACCTATATAAATACACATACGCAGACGTACACACACATACTCATACTCGTACATATACGAGTACCGAATTTTTGGCAATGTAATAGGCAACGCGCGCATGCAACGTGCAATTGAAAAGAAATTTTACTGTGCGGTGGATGTTGAAATGAGAGTTTATTGCTACTTTTGTTGCTACTACTGCTGCTGTTGTTGCTGTTGTTGTTTTATTTTGTTGATGTTGTTGTTTATGTTGTTGTTGATGTTGTTGTTGTTGTTGTATGTTTTTTTTATCGTATGTGTTGAAAAAAATTAGTGTTATTGTGGTGTGATTATTTAGGCTAATGTTGCTATATTACGCTGTTGTTATTGTAGTTGGTGGTTATCTATGTTATTGTTGATGTTATTTATAGTGTTGTTGTTTCTGTTGTTGTTGATGTTGTTGTTGTTTTATAAAAAAAATATGAAATGCTGTTGTTGGTGTTGTTGTTGGTGTTGTTGCTGATGTTCATGTTTTTGCTGTTTCAAACTTTTTTAGAGATACTTCACAGGCTAATAACCATCATCTACTTTCTCTCCCATAGTTTCGACTGTAGATGATTATTCATTCTTTCAATTTTATGTCTAATTTTGAGAACCGAACCATCATTATTATAATTAAAATAGACATAAGATAAGTCAGTCTTGAAATAATTTTAAAAAAAACATAATTTTGTGTAATTTTAATTTTGTGTTCATTGCGTTTCATAATAAAGTATTTTGTTATTTTGAATACTCTTTAGTTCATAGCAATAATTGCAATAATTGCCATTCGGAGACTAAATTATACACTGGCGTTTTGTTGCGTGTGTGTGTGTGCGTGTGTGTGTGTATACGTATGTGTGTTCATGTGCGCGTGCATGTGTGTGTGTGTGTGCGTGTGTGTGTGCGTGTGCATGCATGTTGTTGTAAAGTTTTGAGAAAGTTTCTTCATAATTACTGCACTCGGTGTCATTGTTGTTAAGATGTTTCTTCTTTCTCTTTCTTTTATCTTTCTCTTTCTCTGTCTCTTTTTCTCTAGCTTAATCTCTTTCTTTCTCTTTATCTGCCTCACTCTCTCTATCTTACTTTCTCTCTTTTTTTCTCTCTCACTCTTTTTATTCTTATCTCTCTCGCTCTCTTTCTCGTTTGACGACGTCATTCCCTCCTTACCATCATTATTTTTACACACGAATATACTCCTTCTTATCTCAACACGCATCAACGCTTATTATGGATCGGTATAATAATAGAATCACAAAAAACCTTTTGCACTTACATAGATAAACTTTTATAAAAGTTAGAGAGAATGAGGGAAAGAGAGGGAAAGAGAGAGAGAGAGAGAGAGAGAGAGAGAGAGAAAGAGACATATACATTCATATATATATATATATATATATAATACACATTAATCTGTATGTAATATACATATATACTTACGTAATATATATATATTTATTTATTTTTATATATAATGTACATATATAGGGACATTTTTTTCTACATAGATAGCGACAAGCAAACACACACACACACACACAAACAAACACACACATACATATATATATATATATATTATTTTTATATAGTCATATTAATAATTATAATATGAACACGCTTCATTTTCCCATTGCATAACCATTTTGAATGTAGATTATTATCAGAGTAAAGTAACATATAACATATCATCACGTGCTTGTTGTGTGTCTGCACGTTAACGTGATGGATGTGTGTGCGTGTGTAAATTATATTTCTATATATATTCGGTTAATTATTTTGTTGTTGTTAATAGTTTAGTTATTAATTATAGTTGATGGATTAGAAATAATGATTTTTTTTTAATAAAAAAATTGTTTTATTTTATCAAAAACTTTGCACAATGGCGAAAGATCGTTCAAAATTGGTTAAATTGGTTTGGAATTATTAATAAAATTTATCGAAATAAATCCTTGCGATTGTTGTTTGTTACACACGCACACACACATATACATAAATATAACAAACATGCGCATACACACACGTACATACAAACATACATACAAACAAACATACTAACACGCACACATACATACATATATACAAACATACATACAAACAAACATACTAACACATACATTCATAATATATATATTTTTAAATTACATGGATAACAAATTGCATTAATTTGTATTGCTCCTACATGATGCACTTATATTATCTTCTCTCAGAAATAATGACCTATGTCATATCTGAGCAATTATTGTACTTTCTTGGACGAGGACAACAGCAGCAGCAACAACAACAACAACATCATCAACAACAACAACAGCATCAACAACAACAACATCAACAACAACAACATCGTAAACAACATCATCAACATCATCATCAACAACAACATCAGCAATAGCAGCAGCAGCAGCAACAACAACAACAATATTAATATTAAAGATAGAAATATTGACAACAGCTGGTACAGTTATATTAGAATCTACAAAAACAACAACAACAACAACACATCATTGCATCAACTACTCTTCCTCCACCAACAACATCAACATGAAGTTTTTCAAACGCACAGTAAAATGACAAACATGAAACTGTAAACAACAACAAACAAACAACACTATTTCATACGATGTAACGTTTAACAAAAACAATTTTTAAATTAACAACAACAAAAATAACAACAACAACATTGTCTTACCATCGTCATCGTCATTATTATGGATTTTTCTATCATCTACCAAGACAAACTTCTTACAACAGTATTATCCGATAACTTGCAACGACATATGTCTCAGCACAGCCACAACAACCACAATGGCTACAACAGCAACAACCTCCGCAACAACACTACCTCACTCTCCATCTTCACCTCAGCCCGTCACAACGACACGACGATCGCCACGACATCAACTACAGCGGCAGCCGCCAGCAGCAACAACAGTCACAACAGCAACGACTTCGCCTACCCTGATTGGCAATTAACATTTATATTTCTCATCTGCGGTCTCATCATCCTCATCACCATTCTCGGAAACATTCTCGTCTGCACAGCTGTCGCAATCGTCAGAAAGTTGAGGACACCGTCTAACTTGTTGATAGTCAGTCTAGCGGTCTCTGATCTACTAGTGGCGCTCTTGGTAATGCCGTTCGCATTGGTCTATGAGGCAAAAGGTTGCTGGATATTTGGGCAGACGGCTTGCGACGTGTGGACGTCTTTAGATGTTTTCTTATGTACGGCTTCTATCTTGAATTTGTGCGTAATAAGCGTTGATCGTTACTTCGTTATAACGAGACCGTTTCAGTATGCCATGAAGCGAACTCCTCTGAGGATGACTTGTATGATTGTCTTTGTCTGGCTGCTCTCTGCTTTAATAAGGTTTGTCTGTCTGTCTGTCTGTCTGTCTGTCTGTCTGTCTGTCAGTTGGTCTGTTTGAGTTTTTGTCTGGCTGGCTATTAGTTTGTTGTTTGTTGTTTCGTTCTATTATTTGTTGTCTTTGGTGGTGGTTCATATTTAAAAAAAATCAGGCAAAGAAGTAGTAGCAGTAGTAATAGCAAGATTAAAATTGTTTTTTAATCTAAGTTCATATAGTAGAGTTAGTGTTATTAGAATCATTAATGGCAATCAGTAGCAGTCAGTAGTAGTCAGAAGGAGTAGTAGCGGCAGTAGCAGTAGTAGCAGCAATGGTAATGAAATGGTAGTAGTAATGACAAGTGAAAATAATAGTAACAATACTAGCATTTGGATTTCTTAAAGAACATTTGTACAGTAAGACTGATGTCTCTGAATTTTTAATCTGTGAGATTTGTTCGTTTTCATGCACATCTATGTATGTATGCATGTACTTATGTGTGTGAGAATGTATGCATGTGTATGTATGTATGCATGTGTGTGTGTATGTATGTATGTGCATGTGTGCGTGTGTCTGTCTGTGTGTGTCTGTGTGTATGTGTGTGTGTGTAGCAGGTGTGCAGTGCGTGAGAGTATGAAATGATCTCATGCAAAGCAGTGAGTTCGATGCGAGGGATGTTGTGTGACCGTTAAAACAATAATTTTTATAAATTTTTTTTTAATTAGCAAATATCAATTATCAAACGTTTAAACTAATTGTTTATTTCACACACACACAAACGCGCGCACGTAACATACACGCACACACATACTCGAACACTTCCACACTTCCACACACACACACACACACACACACACACACACACATACATACACGCACACTTTCACACACACATACACTTCCACACATACACGCACACTTCCACACACACACAAACATTTCATACTGAATACTAGAGGTGAGCATGGTAACGTGAATCTCGAGAATCCCATGATGACACATAATTTTTTGGAATGGGAATTTTTGGGAATAGGGAATTCTAATTTTCAATCACTTTCGAAGTTCAGAGCGAATCTCAAGACTAGAGGTGAGCGTGGGAACGTCCACACAGATGTAAATCTGCATTTTTTTTAATTTTCAAAAATTTTTGAAATGGAAAAATGGAAAACAAAAAGGGGAATGGAAGGGAAAACGCGAGAATGAGTTAAAAAATAGGAAATGGAAATCTTTGGGAGCGTTGTCGTAAATGGGGATTCGGGAAAAAATCGGAAATGAGAAAAAAATAAGATGGAAATTTGAAACAAATTTTAATTCCGCCCACCTCTACTGTATACAAGCTCTTGTTTTATATATATAGGCCAGGGGTAGAAATCATTATCCACCTAGCCAGAAGTTAACTTTTAAATATTTTCCTTTAGAGATTTTTGCCAAGTTGATTTTTTTTCTAAAAGATCTTAAATTTTTTTAGTTTTTTGTTTTTCGTTCTTTTTAAACAGAACACTTTAAAAGTCATTACACCTTTGCATGTTTTTAATTTAGAAAAATAATGTTCTTCATGATTATGAGTGAGGACAAAAATATACTGACATACAAACATACACACAAACATACATACACACATACATACACACATATATACATACATACATACATGCATAAATTCACACACATACATACATACACACAAACATACATACATACATACACACATACAAACAAATACATACATACATACACAAAATGTTGTCGGTTATTCGTGGAACTATCTAGAGGGGGTGATATTATGATTCTCACGTGTATAAAACAACGCATGAACTAGTATGCTTGTCTTTGTAATACCAAGTCACCATTAGAAATATCCAAATACACAATTCATATTTGTAAAAATAATAATATACAATAAAATACAACGCCATAACAAAACATTCCAGCCAGGTACAGAAATACACAAAAACTCGACAAAAATCGACATACAAAAACACGCCAATACGCTGCTATATATACGCAAATAAATACAAATACCCCGAGACATACACAGTGAAGATAATACGCGAGAAACATGCATACGTAGATACGTAAGTAAGTAGGCACGATGACGCTAGCCCCTAAATAAGAAGTTACATTATGCAGTGTTGTTGAGAGTTATGTTAGGTTAGTAGCTGGGCAGGTCTTAACATGTCAATCATATTAATATACATACCTATTCACATATATTATATACATAGATACACTTAAATATACCCACAGAAACAAGTTCACATATATTATATACGAAGATACACTTAAATATACCCACAGTTACAAGTTCACATATATTATATACGCAGATACACTTAAATATACCCACAGATACAAGTTCACATATATTATATACGCAGATACACTTAAATATACCCACAGATACAAGTATATAGACATGTGAAGATAAAAATATAAACGTTTGTATGCACGTGTTTGTTTGCTGTCAGGCTTAAGAATACATCTGTTTATACTTTATGCCCGCTTGCTTGTATGCGTTTGTATGTTTTGAGTTTGTACGTTTGTTTGTATGCTTTTGTGAAGACGCAACTGTGTTTGTTTGTGTGGTATGTTCAGATGTTGGCGTGTGTGTGTGTGTGTGTTTGCGTGCGTATGTGTTTGCGTGTGT
Organism: Helobdella robusta; assembly: GCF_000326865.2. NCBI lineage: Eukaryota > Metazoa > Annelida > Clitellata > Rhynchobdellida > Glossiphoniidae > Helobdella > Helobdella robusta. Next base: position 1,607,612 of record NW_008704544.1, read on the forward strand.
GTGCGTGCGTGTGTGTGTGTTTGAAAGAAGTTTGTTATATTGGCGCGGTGCTGCAATAAATATTGTTTTAAGAAAGTGTTGACTGGAAGAAAATAGCATACCTACCAACGTATGTTTAACTTGTTGTTTCATTGTCTCTCTCTCTCTCTCTCTCTCTCTCTCTCTCTTCCTTTCCCTCTCCCTCCCTCTCTTTTTCTCTTTTTTCTCTCTTTTTCTCTGAATTGCCGAATGGCTGTTTGTTTGCTTGTGTGTGTGCCTGTGTGTTTGGTTGGATGGTTAAATGATTGGCTGATTGATTTGATTTTGGCTGATTGGCTAGCTTAATTTGGCACTAGTTGTTCAGTCACTTAGTAAAAAAGGCTGATTGATTGATGGATGGTGTAGAAACAAACAATGCAGTTAACAAGCATTTGATTGAATGAATGAATGAATAAATGAATTAATGAACGAGCAAACGAACAAATGAATGAACGAACAAGCGAACGAAAGAATGAATGTATGAATGAGTGAGTGAATGATTGAATAAAAAGAATGAATGAATGAAAAGTCAAACATCCAGTTAATCTATTATTTGAACAATGAACGAACAAGTACGTGAAAGAAAATCAGAATATATTTGTATAAGTGATAATAAGTACTAAATTAAATAAACGAACGAATGAATGTATGAATGAGTAAATGAATGAACGAATGAATGAATGAATAAATGAACGAATAAATAAATGAATGAATGATACATCATCACCATCATTATTATAGTTATCATTATTATACACCATATCATTTTTTTCAACTTTGACATGACAAAGCCATTTAGAATTCTTTTTTTTTCGTCAAACTAATAGTTGAACGCGATTTTAAAATCTTGGAATAAAATTGTTTTGAAAAAATTTGCTATCAATCAAGAAAAACGAAGAATCATAAATTTTTCTTTGTTGTTGTTGTTATCTTATTTATAAACCAATGGGTGGATGGAAGGAGTGTCAAATAATCCGCCATTCCATCGTGCGTGAAGATGAATGGACAAGATGGATAAACGAATGAATGATGGATAGATTGACGGAGAAAGGAATGAATTGATGTAGAAGTGAATGGATGAATAATAGATTGCTGAATGAATGAATGGTTAGATGGATGGATGTTGTGTGATTGAATGTTTGAAGAAAATGATGAAAAAATTTATGAATCATAAAATTAATAAAATAATTAATAAATAATATTATTAACTGATAAGATTCACAATAAATAAATCACCCAGCAAATAAAAAATTTTTCAAGAACCGAATCGAAGATTTTTTTCTGAATGACAAATCAACTGGATAAACACTTTTAAAAATTCCTACAAATCCCTTGCATTTGTTTAAAAACAAAATAAAGAAATATTTATTGAAAAAAAGTACAATTTTCATTTAATTAGAATCATGTAAATTGTACATTATGTTAATTTTGTCATGAATTATAATAAATTTACTTAAAAATTGTGTTAGAATGAACAATTTGTGAACGGTGGCCTGCAACACAAGAATTTTGTTTTCTTTTAGCTTTGGTCTCCTAATCATTACCTAATTATTATTAATTTGGATTGATTGAATAAAATTTGATTTGATTTGAAAAAGAAAACTAAATAAACTAATACAGATCCAAAACTGTGTGTATACTAATTTTATTGAAGATTCAACAGAAAAAAAAATTGTGTCACATCAAATTTTTGAAATTTGAACTAGTACTAAGTTGATTTCATTTGACGGACAGGTTATTCATTTGATACGTCTGGCTTTAATTTACTAAACTAGGTCACTATCATTATATTTCAATCATTAATTTTAAAATTGAAACTACATACATATCGCCAGGCAGATGATGATCGAGTGGAGAAAGATTTTTTTTAAATAAGTCATTTAGATGCCGTGGATGAATATGCTTGATTAATTTTTGTGTATTAAATAGTGTGTAGAAATTAGATAGATCGCATGTTTGTAGCAATTGAATTGATCAATTAATGGATGACAAATGGCTATTTTGAAACATTGGTATCTATGTTTTGTTGACATATGCGAATGACTATAACGTCTTTAATAAAATTCATAGACTAAAAACATTACATCTTGGCAAATAAAAAATTGATCCATGGACAAAAATCTTGAAAAGTAATTTTTTGAAACATGTTAAACGATGCTATCTTTCCATAAAAATCCCATCAAAACGCAGCATCCCACCGATGTTTGGCTGGAAGGAGGACCCGAAAAAGGACCACTGCAACATCACCCAGAACATCGGCTACCAGTTCTACGCCACCATCGGGGCATTCTACCTACCCCTGCTCGTCATGGTCACCATCTACTACCGCATTTATCGAGTTTCCTCAAGAATCGCAGAAGCAGAGGCCAGATCGAAGCCGAACAACTGCCAACTACAACAGCCACACCAGTCACACAGTAATTCTCTCGTAGCCGCGTCACTATCGACCGCAATGACGTCTCAGCAGCAGACGAAGCCACTGCTGCAGTCGAAATGTACTCTGTCAAAAAAACGAAAAAAGATGAGGTGTTTAGATGGATCGGTCAGCGAGTCGACCAATGTGAGTCGGTGGTCGGCCACTCACAGTCGACTGCAGAAAGTGAAGTTGCTGCAGAGGTTTTACGTGGCGAACGGATGCGCCACAAGCAATCTGCAAGTCATATCGCTGAAAACTGACCAGCAACAACAGCAAACCCAAAATTTTCAACAACTGCAACAATCAACCTCATCGAACAACGACAGAAAAATGCAAAACCATCAGTATCAGCAACAGCACCATCAACAACAACAGCAGCAGCATCATCAACTGCTACAACAACAATCGCAAACGCAGTCGCCAGCATACAAACAATTCACGAAAAGAATATCGCAGTCACTAACTCCATCGAGACAGCAATCGCAATCACAGCAATCTCAACAATCATCTAACTTATCGAAGGAGTGCAAAGCTACGAAGACCCTGGGTGTCATCATGGGCACTTTTATCGCGTGTTGGCTGCCATTTTTCATCCTGGCCCTTATCAAACCCTTCTGTCACTCGTCAGACGCATGCATACCTCACTGGCTGAACGCCCTCTTCCTTTGGTTAGGGTACGCCAACAGTTTCCTGAACCCCATCATCTACGCCAGGTTCAACAGGGAGTTCCGGAAACCCTTCCGTGAAATTTTGTTGTTCAGATGTCTCGGCATCAATCGCAGGCTGAGGTTCGACACGTATGCCGAGCAGTATGGACCAACCAGTCAGGATAGACTGTTCACGCAACAACACCAGCAACAACACCAGCAGCTGCAGCAGCAGCAACAACACCAGCAGCAACAACAACAACATAATTTATCGCAAACAACTCAACAGCCGATACAACAGTACAGGACGTCACATGCGCAAACTAGCAATAACAATAAAAGCAACAACAACAACAACAACAGAAAAAATAACAAAAACAGCAAAATAAACAACAATCGCGACAACAACAACGCCGACATTAACGAAAACAAAGGCAACATACAATACAAAAACGATGACGCCACAAACAACGATAGTGAAAAGTTGAAAGATGCCACAACAACAGAGCAACATCAACAACAGCAACACCAGCAACAACAAACATCTCCAACAGCTGCCATTACGATTATGAAATCGGCAGTTGTACATTACGAAAGCGTTCAAGACAGGGCCATAACCAAACTAGGAGACATCTATTCCAGACGAGACGACGGGCTAGACGAAGGCATTTTGGAAGTAAGCAAAGCGGAAGAAAACAAGCCGGAAGTAAACACGCCGGAAGTAAACAAACCGGAAGTAAACAAACCGGAAGTAAACAAATTAGATGACGTGGAAGATGGTACGTCTACTACTACTGATACGTGTAACGGTCTCATAAATAACGGTAATAATCTTTATAGCAATAATGATGAAGAACGCCCTGATAATGATAACGACGACGACGACGATGATGATGATGATAATAATAATGATGACGATGATAATGATGATGATGACGATGCTGAAACTTGCCTAAGAACACGCAACGATAGAAACCATGACGATGACGACGACGATGATGATGACGACGACGATGATGATGATGATAACGATGATGATGATGATGGCGGTGGTGATGATGATGGTCCTGGCGACGAATTCGATAAAATGAATAAAACTAACTGCAAAATGCGCCACTCGACATTGAAAAACATCAAAAAAACCACCAGCAGACCTGGGGATGATAGTGATGATGATGATGATGATGATGATGATGGTGGTGGTGGTGGTGGTGGTGGTGGTGGTGGTGGTGGTGGTGGTGGTGGTGATAACGATGCTCTCAATACTAAGAATGATGACGATGACGAAGTTGAAGTTTGCAATAGAAGTCATCCATAATTTTTTCCATTCATTCATTCGTTCGTTCGTTCGTTCGTTCGTTCATTCATTCATTCAATAAATCAATCAATCAATCAATCATTCTTAAATCTATTTCCTTTTTTCTTTCATTCTATCTTTCTTTCCATCTGTCTTTTGTAAAATATAAATTTCTGCCAATCGACAAATTCTTATTTGATCATTCGATAATTGAACTTCTATATATATAGGTATATATATATATATATATATATATATATATATATATATATATATACATATAAATAGATATAACATATAATGTTCAGCATGTTAATAAATATTTAACTTGCGTGTTTTGTTCGTTCGTTCGTTCGTTCGTACGTTCGTTCGTTCGTTTGTAATGTTACAGTTGTGTGTTTGTGTGTGGTAGTTTATATAAGAGTAAGTAGTGGTCCAAACTTGTTATCCGTTACCATGTATGATAATAATAATAATTTTATTATTATTACAAGTAATATGGTTTATATAATATAATAATAATAATAATTATTATTATTATTATTATCTTTATGTTTTTTCTTTAATATTTTTTTTAATATTACTATTTGTGATTTATTATTATTATTCTTCATTGGTTGGTTTTTTGTGTTTGTTAATGCTACGTCGATGATTGTAATGTTAATGTGATTTTGTTGTTGTTGTTGTTGTTGTTGTCGTTGTAGTTGTTGATGTCGTTGTAGTTAATGTCAGGTAATTATAAATGAATGAATCTTCCAAAGTATAGAGTTGTTTGCGACTAGCGCCACCTAAATTATGTATCGCTAGAGTGGCGACTGTGGTAGCAACCGATCGATCGTCGGTCACTTATTTATTCAATTAGACACGCGATCATTCAATCAGTTGTCGCCATCGTCATCATCATCATCATCGTCATCATTCATTACAGGATCGTCATCTTCATTAATGTCATCGTCATCGACTTAGAACCTTTTTTTAATTTAACCAGTAGTATGGTATGTTTGTTGCTGACGTTGCGGTTGTTGTTGTTGATGATGATGTTGTTGATGTTGTTGTTGTAGTTGTTGTTGCTGCTGTTGTGAGTTGCTGTCTGAGAAAAGTTATCAATCCAATCGATCGATTTTATTTAATATCTTCTACGATCTGCATTGTCTTAGCAATGTTTATGTTGTCATTTATGTTGATTTTTATATCTATGTATGTTGGATTGTTGACTTTTATATCTATGTTGGCTTTTATTTTATGTTTGTTGTTGTCTAACAATGTATCATTGTTGTAGTTGATGTTGTTCTGTTGTTGTTGTTGTTGTTGTTATCACCGGTTGTTAATCCACGGTGGTATCATCATCGTCCTCTTCTTCTCCATCATCATCATCATCATTATCAACATCCTCATCATCATCAACAACAACGTCATTATCATTATCAACAACGTCATTATCATTATCATCATCGTCATCATCATCATCATCATTGTCATAAAGTAACAGGCAGTTATAGTGGTAGTATTGTGTTATATTGTCATTGATTTTTTTGTCTTTTTGTATAACACGTTGCAATATTTGTTTGCAAAAGTCATCTGTTGTTGTTGTTATCGCTGTCGTTGTTGCTGCTGTTTTTGTGACTGCTGCTGTTGTTGTTGTGGTTGTTGTTGTGGTTGTTGTGGTTGTTGTTGTGGTTGTTGTGGTGGTTGTTGTGGTTGTTGTGGTGGTTGTTGTGGTTGTTGTTGTGGTTGTTGTTGTGGTTGTTGGGGTTGTTGTTGTGGTTGTTGTTGTGGTTGTTGTTGTGGTTGTTGTTGTTGTTTCAGATGTTTAAAAAAACCTGTTGTTGTTGTTGCTGTTTTGGATGTTTAAAAAAACCTGTATACATATCTTTTTTGGAGTTAAGAAAGGCTGATAAGATTTCATTATTGTTTTGTTAATGTGAATAATTACAATATTAACATTAATGACATTAACGAAAGCTTTAGAAACAATTTGTAGTTTTGTGGTCGTATATTTAAAGTTACTGCTTCAAATGTTTTACAAAATTTTACACACACACACAATACATACGCGCAAACATACGCACACATTCACACACACACACCCACACACACATATTCACACGCACAAACACATTCTCACGCACGCACGCACGCATACACACACAAGTACAAACTTATATATCATTAACAATTATCACATCCAGAAAAACTTTATGCCTTTGTTAAAAGCATACGCATTAATAGAATAAAACATAAAACAGTAAAACATCAAATGGCTCATTGAAACGACTCGCAATGACGTAAAACTAATTAACATAAAAATCGTTATCACGATCAACGATGACGTCAC
>NW_008704544.1:1614374-1663084 GCF_000326865.2 Helobdella robusta
CATCATCATCATCATCAACAACAACATCATCATCAACAACAACATCATCATCATCATCAACAACATCATCATCATCATCAACAACAACATCATCATCAACAACAACAACATCATCATCATCATCAACAACAACATCATCATCAACAACAACATCATCATCAACAACAACATCATCATCATCATCAACAACAACATCATCATCAATAACAACATCATCATCAACAACAACATCATCATCATCACCAAAACTTCGAGAACCATCCAATCGTTATGTATGAATGTAACTACCCATCTTTACGTATTGATATTATTTACATCGCGTTTTGTTCACAACCGTACAAACATACATATATACAAACACACACACACACACATACATACGTGTGTATACATACGTATGTATGTGTGTGTGCGTGTAAATACAATACATACATACAAAGGCTACAAAAAAATATTCACTATAAAAAAACATACGTTATAAACCTCTATTGCTGCATATGTATATAATAAATCAATTTGTATATATATATATATATATATATATATACAAACGCGTTTGTAGATTAATTTTTATATGAAATGTGTATATATATTGTATGTGAACATATACATGTATATAATAAATAAATATATATATATATATATATTTATATATATATATATATATATATGTATGTATATATATGTGTATGTATGTATTCGTCATGTTTAGTTAATTTAGAGTTCTTATAAACATCAGTTAAGAAAAACGTCGTTGTCAATATGACAGTTATCGTTATTATTATAATTATTATTATTATTATTATTGTTATTATTATTGTTTCTAAAAATAGATTTATGAGCGCATCATACATACGTAATTAATGAGGCCGCGTGCCTGTGTCGTCATCGTTCGTTCGTTTGTTCGTTCGTTCGTCCGTTCGTTCATTCTTTCGTTCGTTCATTCAGGCTCATGTTTGGAGTCAATCATCTCTATTTATAAATATAATAATAATAATGGTAATGATAATAATAATAATATTAAAATCATAATAACTCTGATGATGATTATATAATATATCATACAATACTGCTTCTTTAGGCCATATATAAATGGATATTTTTTTAAATAAAATCTGTCGCTTTCTGTCTCTCTCTCTCTCTTTCTCTTTCTCTCGTTTTCTTTCTCACTATCTTTCTCCTATATATATATATATATATACATTTGTATATATATATATATATACACGTACATATGTATATATGATATAATATGTAAACAATAATGCGATAATCATACTTGATAATATTTAATAGTACCTCTTAATACCTATTAATGCCAAATAATTATGAATAATTATAAATTATTATGAATAATTATGAATACCTTATAATACTTTATAATATCAAATAATTATGAATAATTATAAATTATTATGAATTATTATGAATATTAATATAAATGCCCTCATGTTGTACATTGATGTTACTTATTAACTTTCTTGCCTATTTAACTCAGTTTCTTCTGTCTCTATTTAAAAGAATAATTATACGCTATTGTCTAGATAAATTAATTAGCTGAATGATTAGTTAATTAATGATTTTGATTCAATTTTTTCAAATATTTAATCGCTTAATTAATGGTTGATTAATATTTAAATGTTTTAATTAAAAGAAAAAGTAAATTTTGCTACATCTCGAACTTTTGTCCCTTGTTTCACATATATATTAATTAATTCGTGTAATTAACTGTTAATTAGTTAATTAATTAATTTAATTGGTATGATGTTGATTGTTATTTAATTCTTGAGATAGCAATAAATGTGTTATTATATATGTATCAATTTATACTTTGTATATTTAAATAAAATTAATTTATCGACTGATTTATAGATTTTTATTTCATACATGTACTTATAAACAGCATTCTTAACGTGATTGGTTGGTTGGTTTGTTGGTTGGTTGGTTAGTTGGTATGTTGGTTGGTTAGTTAGTTGGTTTGTTGATTGGTTGGCTGGTTGGTTAGTGGTTAAAAGATTGATGGATTGATAGTTTGTGTGATTGGGTGAGTTCCAATTAAGACATTATAAACACTTAAGACGTGCATTCTATGACGTCGAATCACATAACACTGCAAATATGTAACAACTCGACCTTACACATACAATCATTTAATTATTTAATTAAAATTAAATAATAAACATAATCTGATTAATTAATTATTTAATCAAATTAGTTAATTAATAATAAACTTGTAAAAATGAACAGCTAAGCACAAAATTAATAAACACACAAACAACTTAACCATTCCCACATAACATGACAGGGTTATATATTTATTTTTGTTATTTGTTTATTCATTTGTTTAACGAAACTCTAAAAGTTTGTATGCGTGTATGTACGTGTGGTTATCGTAAACACGCACACACAGACAACACGCACACACAGACAACACGCACACACAAACAACACGCACACACAAACAACACACACACACAAAGACACACCCACAAACGAACGAGAGTAGGCACTGTTTCATTCTGCATTAAGCAACTTAAGTACGTGTTAAAATTAACACACACAAACACACACGTACTCGTAGAAACACAATCACGCACACATACAAACACACACGCATACATACAGAATTAAGATGACCAAACAAACAAACGAACAAACAAACAAACAAACGAAAACTTTAGAATGGTCAATATTTTAGCTCCGGTGTCAAATATCGCACGTACACAGTTTTAAGCATTAGCCAGACATTTATCAATAGTGTTTCCTTTCCTTAACGTGTGAGTGTGTGTGTTTGTTTTTGTATGTTGTAGTTTTTTTGTGTGCATGTGTGTTTGTATGTATGTGTGTGTGTGTGCGTGCCTGTTGTTTTCAATTTGATACCTTTGAAAATGCAGGAGTTAAATGTAATTAACTTGTGTTAAATCAGTTTTTTCTCCATGATTATGCCTCAGTTCATTCCTTCATTTGAAATTTAGTTTCAATTAATTCAATTACTTCAATTAAGTCAATTAATTACTTTATTAATGAATTAAAGAATTGTGATTTTAATTCGGATTGAATTTCAGCGACCGACAGCACACAATAAATAATCACGCATGTAGCAACTTTGCCACGAATCATCGATTGCCAATTTTTTACATTCATTCATGTCTATTCCTTTAAACCAACATTATCATTTCATCGTTAAACGCGCTTTTTAAATAATAACTTTATAAATTATTATTATTATTATTATCATTATTGTTATTATTATTATTTTATCATCGTTTTATTATTATTATCATTATTATTATTATTATTATTATTATTATTATTATTATTATTATTATTATTATTATTATTATTATTATTATCGTCCACATATCATTATTGTAATCGCGGAAATGTCTGATTATGTATAATAATAATAATAACAATAATATTAATAATAGTTATAATAATTACAACTATAATAATAATTTTCTGCATATTTTTAGTACCGTGCTGCAAACTGTTTTTTTACACTGTCCATTACTACATACTAATTAGCATAAGTACTGTTTTGTATATGTGTATGAACACACGCACACACACACACACACACATATATATATATATATTTATATATATTAATTTTTTTTAGTTTAGAAATAAAGTTTTTCAAATAAAATATGCCATTTTCGTAGTAAGTAACAATTGTGTTTAAATAATAATAACGTTGAATTATAATCTTGTGGATGTGATGTTTTGTATTTAGTACTTTAAACGTGTGCGTGTGTGTGAGTGTGTGTATGTGTGCGCGTGTGTATCTTTGTTGTGTGTGCGAGTGTGTGTACGTGCGTTCGTGTGCCATCCTTTGTTTCCAATTCACATCTCTTTCATTATTCATTGGAAAATTACAAAATTTGATTTTCATCGTCTACGCTTACTGTTAAAAATTTTTATTAATTGCAAACACACCACACACACGCACACACGCACACACACACACACATACACACTTTACACGTATTCACATACACACACTCGAATATAGACAGTGCTGATGATAATTTCAACATGAGCCAAAAAATGCATTGATATTTGCCTGAATCATCAATAAAACTATTAAAACAAAGCCATATAAAACCATCAACAACAGCAGCAGCAGCAACAACAGCAGCAGCAACAGCAGCAGTAGCAGCAACCACATCAACCACAACTAAAGCACACAGCATCAGCTAGCTAGTTCATTACGGTCAACTAATTCAATTTGTAGTAATTCAATTTGGCTCGAATAATTTGCCGTCAACGATGATGATGATGATGATTATGATGATGATGACGACCAAAATGTTGTTGGTGATGAACATGGTTACATAGAATATTTTTAAGATGATGATGACTACATTGGTGAACAATGATGATGAAGTAGAAGATGATGATGAAGTAGAAGAAGATGATGATGATGATAACAATAAGTGAGGTGATTTTTATCTTTTAACATCACTGCCATCATCGAAGTCGTCTTCTTTATCATCGTCATTATCATCATCATCATGCGCTCTGGGTGCATTATTTTGTTTATGTTGAATTATTAAACATTGGCAGGTTCCAGTTAGACAGGAATTGACCTATCAATTTCATATCATTCTGTCTGTCTTTCTGTCCGTCGGTCTGTCAGTCAGTCTGTCAGTCTGTCTGTTTATCTGTTCATCTTTCTCTGTCTGACTTTCTATATCTCTATCTTTTTATCTGCCTGGTTATTTCTTAGTATGTTTGTCTATTTGTTTGTCTATCAGCCTATATACATACGCACACGCAGGTACACATACACACGCACGCGCACACACATTCATACAAACATGGACACACACACACATTTATATATACCTTGTAGCTATTATTTTTTTATGATAAGTTTTTTTATTTATTATTTCTTTTTCCAATTATGTTCCAATGTATGACATTTATTTAGAGATGCATTAACAAATAAAAATAAGAATTGAAAGAAAAAACTAAGAATTGGAAAATATTAATGTTGATGTGTGTGCGTGAGTGCGTGCGTGCGTGTGTGTGTGCGTGTGTGCGTGTGTTTCATCGTACGTACGCCCAGGGCGTCAATTAGTCAAAAATTCGTTTTGACGTTTCCAATTTTTGTTTCATATTTTCAAAATTTCTAACTCTTTCATTGTTATTATCATTATCTGTTATTATTATCCTCATCATTATTGGTTGTTATTATTATCATTTGTTATTATTACATTTATTATTATTATTTATTATTCATATTATTGATTTTTTTATTTCTTCGCTAGCTGAAATGTTCTACGAAAAAAACGAACTGTTGAACGAGTTATTCCCGTAACTTAACTTGTAACGTAAAGTAATTACGTTCATTTGTAGATCATTACTCTTATAATTATTACCATATTTAATAATATTATTATTATTAGGTAGTTATATATATATATATATATATATATATATATATATATATATAAATTTTATATGTAAATTTGCGTATTAACTTAACTCTTCTGTCTCTTGTGTATAACGACGAACTTGAAAGAAAAAATAAATTGTTTATTTAATTAGCTTCTTCAGTTTGATATTCATCTGAAAAGCAAAAGCAAAACGTGAAGTAAACAAATAAAATATACACACACACGCGTACACACACACGCACACACACACACACACACATTCACACACACACTCACAGATAATATGTAAATAATTAGAGACCAAACATTGCAAATATAGTTAGACTGGTGATTTACCTTAGCTCAAGGCATACTGTAAAGTATTTTAATTACTCCGTACATAACTGAGCCTTGCACTGGCTTTAGCTAACAAAAATTAAAACGTATTTAAAATGCTTTTCAACCTTTTATGTTGAATGGTAAATAATAGAAGAACTCAGTGTAAATTTTCTAATTACAATATTATTTATAATTATTATTTAGTAGTTGCTGTTGTAAAAGAGATAGCCGTAGTAGTAGTAGTAATAGCCGAAACAGCAATAGTAGTAGTAGTAGTAGAAGTTGAAGTCGTAGTAGTAGTCGCAGTAGCAGTAATAGTAATCGTAGTAGCAGCAGCAGCAAAATTTGTGGTATTAAAAGTTGTAATTGGCTTGAGTTTATTTTTGAGGAAATTAAATTATCCAGTATTTAATTACTTCAATGCCTGTTGTGGCTTGAATAAAATTAAAGGATGCATCCAAACGAAAATGTAACAACAGCAACAAGAACAATTATTATCATTTTATTATCATTATAATAATTATTATTATTACTACCACCATAACCATCATAATTTTCGGCAATATGCAGTCAGCCAGTAGAAAGCAAGTGTTTGTGTTAATTAGTCAAAAGTGAATTAGGAACTGAAAAACAGGCAGACAAACGTCAAATGGATGCCATTCCATCCGGTCACTCCACTGGGTATAATGATCGATCGAACTGCCAAATAATATACACGTATTTCTTGCCAACTTGACAAATGTCTGCTGATTTTTTTCAAAAAATGTGAATAAGAACGTGTATATAGTTTATACACACAGTGTTTACAGTGTCTACTGTATATAATTAGACATCAAAACCATGCGGAACAGAGGTCTAAAAAACATTTTGTGTGCAAAAGGATCCATTCACTAGGATTTAATCGTTATAAAAATAAACTTTTGATAATAGATGCATTTTCTACTTTTTTTAAATATTCTGTGTGGTTAGTGTAACTAATAAAAATTAAAATCTGTATGTATTGAAGTATATATGAATGTGATGTCTAAAATTTTAAGTAGTAAAGTACAGTACATCCCTGGAAAATTGTTTACATCTCCTTTTAGTTTTTTTCGCTGTGAGTTCTTTTTCCGCCGAGTCGTTAACCCTACAACCGAAGCTATCGATTTAATTTGTAACAAAATTAAAGACACAACATGGTAAACATTTTTTTCCCAATTTCATTAATAATATTGTTTTACAATTTTTCGTATATAAAATTTTTGTTAAAATCACATTTTATTATTAAGATGCGATTGGATTGAATGTTTAGTGTTTTGGTTATGCATGCCATGATGCATACATCAATTCCGAATTATCCGATATTTTGTTTTTAATCAGGGATTTGTTAAAGTAGTGAAGAATAAGGCGTACTTCAAGCGTTACCAGGTCAAATTCAGGCGAAGGAGAGGTCGAGATAATTTTATGTCTGCCTTGTTAACTTCATTTTGTCAAGTCTTATTTTATTTATTTATCGTTTATCCTGATCTGATGGACAAATAAATGAAATTTTTTGTTACAGAGGGTAAAACCGATTATTATGCCAGAAAGCGTTTAGTCGTTCAGGACAAAAACAAGTACAACACCCCCAAGTATCGTTTGATTGTTCGCTTCACTAACAAAGACATTGTGTGTCAGGTTTGTAACCTGATAGTGGTTGAATATTTTAATTTAAGTATATTTTTAATTGAGCCGGCGAATTTTTTTAAAAATTCAGTAACTAGTTTTTATGTATTTCTTATTGCAGATAGCGTACGCCAGAATCGAAGGTGATGTTGTGATATGTGCTGCATATTCACATGAGTTGCCTAAATATGGTGTCAAGGTCGGGCTGACCAACTATGCGGCTGCTTACTGTACTGGATTACTTATTGGACGCAGGGTATGTTGAACCAAAGCATGGCGACCTTGATTATTTCTAATCTTATTTTGTATTTTTTGGACTTAGCTATTCATTTTGATGAGTTTGTGTGTGGGCCTGTAAGTTATATAATAAAATATAGACATCAAAGTCACCTTTCTTATTTTAATCTGCCACATGGTTCCATTCATAATTATAATGAAACAAAATTAATTTGCTTGTTGTTTTTCACTAGATAAATGTTTTGTTGTTGATTTAATTTGTTTTTCATGTAATCAACAATGATCAATTTTACATTTTATGAGTAAAAATATGGAATTAGAGCTTCCCCCTATAAACTTACCTACATGAAACTTTTTGCAATTATGTGGGCATATACGATAGGGTATAGAGAATTTGTGATGTTTCAATAGTGAATAATCTATCTCTGGTTGGATTATTTCATTTTAACTCATGATACATTTAGAAATCTGCATCTGACATGTTATTTTCCGGTTAATTTTCTATATAAATTTTGTTAACGTTGGGTCATATTTTTAAGTTTTCCAACTTAAAATGACCCTTATTCTTTGTGGTAGCATCAAATGAAATTCAATATAAAACATGATGATTGATATGTCATGCACCACTCTGAATTATCAGTGTGTGGATTATGACTTTGATCACTGATTTTATAGGAATTTCAGTTCTTTGGTATTCTCTTGGTTATTTATGAATTTTCATTTCATGTTGCACCATTTTATTTATGCATTTGAGTCAGATGGCTTGTGTTAATAAAAATTAGTGTAAATATAGGAATATTCAAATATTGGGAAATTTTTTCTTTTGGGAAATGTTTAAAAATCTAAAAAAAAAATGAAACAGGATGACTTAATGTCATGCACCACTCCTAATCTTCAATCTGTGGATTGTGACTTTTATGGCTGATTTCATGATTGTTAAACTGAATTTTTGAATATAATCTAGTTAGATGTATCTTTGCATGTAATAACTACTGTATTTGTGAGTTTTTAACCTATTAATAACATTCACTGTTGTTTATGCGATCAGGGAGTTATAAAATTAGCAGCTACCCGTCCAGTATTTTTGCATTTAATTTATTTAATCATTGAATACATTCATTTACAGATCTTGAAAAAGTTCAACTTGGATGGCATCTATCAAGGAACCGAGGAAGTCACTGGTGATGCCTATCAGGTCTGTTCCCTGGCAATGTCAAAAAAAATTTACATTTCAAAAACCTTCATTGTTTACAGTTATACACAAATAGAGATGGCAATAGTTCATCTGCATTATTCATTTGTCGTTGATCGCCAAATGTAGGTCGAGTCCCAAGATGGACAGCCAGGTGCATTCAGGTGTTACTTGGATGTTGGATTGGCACGTACATCGACTGGAGCTCGTGTCTTTGGTGTCTTGAAAGGAGCTGTTGATGCTGGCTTGGATATCCCTCACAAGTTGGTTATTTCAAATTTGTTAATCCCATCACTTGTCAGATGGATCATTCAGTTTTTAGTAATTTTTCAAAGCATTTTTCAGCTTGTTATGTTCATCTTATTTCATATCTCTCTCAAGCCTATCGTGCAAACATGACAGTATAATAAGTGAATGGATGCAGTAATGAATGACATGAACAACCGCAAACAACAGCACGAAGAGATTCCCTGGCTACAACAGTGAGAGCAAGGAGTTCCATGCCGATGTCCATAGGAAGCACATATTTGGTCTGCACGTTGCTGAGTACATGAGGAACCTCCAACAGGATGACGAGGAGATGTACAAGAAACAGTTCTCCAAGTTCATCACCAATGGACTCAATCCTGATAATGTCAGTATTCTTTAGGGCTCTTCTTTTCTCTTCAAGTTGCATGTGCTAGTGAAATGTTTACATTTTTATAATAAAATTTTGATTTCTCTTGTATTATTTTTTAGTTGAATAACTTTTTTAGATAGTTTATACAACTTATGTTATGTAAACAACTAGATTGAGGAGATGTACAAGAAGGCCCATGCTGAAATCAGAAGCAACCCTGAGCATGTTGTCAAGGAGAAACCAGTCAAGGAAGGCAAACCAAAGAGGTGTGCATTGGTTTTTTGATTGTTTCAGTTATTTTTGGTCTTGTTTTCCAGGGTCTTTGGTTTTGTTACTTGTTTCTCATAAGTTTATTACACTCTAAAAACAAAAATAATTTTTTTCACCAGTCGTGTGCTTTTTAGATTTTTCAAAATTATTATTTTTTACTGTTATTTATTACAGATGGAACAGGTCGAAGATGTCATTGAAACAGAAGAGAGACAGAGTGAAGCAAAAGAAAGCAACCTTCCTCAAGAAGGCCGCTGAAGCTGCTGAAGAGGAGGAATAATTGAACTGATGCTGAGGATGTTATTATCACGCCATCTCTCGCGGTGATAATATTCATGGTGATGATGAATGTAACAACAATAGTCATAATGGCGAACTTGATGGTTTAGTCGATGTGATGTGACGTTGGTTTAGTTAGTTGGTGTTATTGCTTATTATTAATGAACAGTTACTGCAACATAATATGATGACTTGCTTTTTGTCATATTACTGTTTTGTTACTCTGTTTTGTTAGTAAAAGTTAGAAGTTGAACTGAAGTTTTGATACATTCATCCAATAAAATATTAACAACCGAATTGAGGTTTTTTTGGGTTTTTAATGCTTCTTTATTATCTTTGGTCGTCTTTTATTTTACACGTTCCTGTCACAAAAAATATAGAGATACAAGTTGATACTATAGATACATATGTATATATCCAAGTGTGTGTATGTATGTATATATATATATATATATATATAAATATATATGGATTGAAAGATAGGACGAGAACAGATGAAATAAAAGAATTAACGTTTTACAAAAGATCAATGTAACAAACATGGCTTATATATATATTTGTGTGTGTATCAGACACCTTGAATGAATTCAAGGTGTCTCATACGTGTATATGTTTGTGTGTGTGTGTGTACGTGTAGATATTGCACAGAAGCGTTTACGATCAATTTAAATGAGGAAAATTAAAATGCAACAGATTGTAATGTGAATTGAAGTTTATTCAGTGTATGATTTGATCAAATGTGTGTTTTTAGATGTATTAGTGTATGTGTGTTTGTGTGTGTTTGTATAGTGGATGCATATACAGATACGTCAGTATTATAAATGATTAAAAAACAACTGATAAATTGCATGAAACAACACGACATTCAACAGAAATTTTTTTTTAAACAAGAATACAAAACGATTGAAGAGAGAAATATATATATTATATTCACAAATATATATATACCTCAAATGGAAATGATTGGAAAATTATTCAAGAAGACAAACGGATGAAAATAATAGGTGGGGCGCGCGCGAAACATACAAAGTAGCCAAGCGGCATACTAACAGAAAGCCAGTAACGACGAGAACTTTTAAGATAGATTACAGATAGATTGTACTAATTAAGAAGGCACGACAATGCCAGTTTATAATTTACTTTTACTAAATAATTAAACAATCGTCAATTAGTCACTTCGGTTAATCAGCTAATTAATTAATTGAACTTTTTTAGCTGGTAAATCTGTTCGGTTTAATCGCTAACAACCATCTTTGTGAACTTAGGAATCAGAACGAACAGAAGATGCCAACAACAACCATCTTTTTAAACTGAGAAACTAGAATGACATAAATAGTTTTCAACTCTTATTTTTATCAAAAGAAGTCCTATTTATAATGATATAGTTGCTTAGCGTAACGAAAAAATTCACCACGGTATTGAATGTTAAGGTGTTAGTATCAAATTTACCATTAAACTGAAGACTGCGTGTGAAGATTGACGAAGTAATTAATGATGAATATCATCAATGGTAATACATTTTCAATAAATAGTAAATAAAATATTGATTAATAAAGTAGTAAGTTATAAATAAATAAATGAATATTATTTATGTAAAATTAAAACGTTAAGTGATAGTTAACTGCAGCAACAAGTTAAGTAAATATTAACAACGATAGCAACACTGTTAATTACTTAATTAATTAATTAACTAAATAGTTAATTAATTGATTATATGTATTTATATTAACAATTACGATCATTATTAATGAAAATAACTGTAGTCTAGAAAACATTTTACAAATAATGATATATATATATATATATATATATATATATATATGTGTGTGTGTGTGTGTGTGTTTGTGTGCATGTGTGTTTGTGTGCGTATGTAATTGTATATACATACATATACAAATTGAAAATTGAAGTTATAAGAGGCACGTATAAGATACATAAACGTCTATTGAACAACAAGAACCGCGTGTATCTGAATAGATGAACTGAAATGACAAAAACAACGAGATTTTTATATGTTCTTTGGCATTTGTTCGCTTTGAGGGAGTGTATTTATGTATGTATGTGCATGTTCTACGAGTTCGCTCGGTCGTTCGTTTCGCACATTTTAAAATGACGTCATTCATGACGTAAATAAGAATTTCACATAATGCACCGACATGCACGTTGTCTTGAATGTGTTGGAATCTTGAAACAAATTTTATCAACAAATCTAAATTAGAAGACTTAATATTTGACTAAGTACCGAAGTTGGATTCTAAATTTATCGCTGTCTACTTTAACTATGACGTCATTGTTTTCCTTTTTCCGGTCGGCGTTCTGGAGATACTTCGTTATGAGGTATCCGTTGTTGGACATGGTCTGATCAAACTCCAAGGAGTATGTTTCTGACTTCATCTCTTCCTCGCTGACCCTTTTTACAAAGTACAACTTCAATGTACCCACATCATCGTCATCGTTGACGTCATCGTCATCGTCAGTGTAATCACCAGCAAGTCTTTCGAAATCAATTTTTGATTTGTTGAATAGTTGAGCGAAGAGATATGAGAACGAGTGACTGGATAGTGAACCAACAGCCGACGATGACGACGACGAATGCTGGAATACAACTTCCCCACTGGGGAGAAATGTGAATGTCAAATCATCTGGTAAGGAGTTTGAGGTCGACATGGATTCGAACAATAGCGTGGTTGGAACCTCACATCCCATGCCTTCACCCTCCTCGTCATCCAAGTTCAAGGCCGACAGAGCTGAGCGAACCATGGAAGAAAATCTTCGAAACCTTGCAACGAATTCTTTCTCGTAAGAGCACACCAGTAGCTGAGCGAGGTTTGATAATTCCCTATGCCATGACGATGTTGCCTCGTCGTTCATTGGCTGTCGAATGCTGACGTCACCAAAAAGGGAGGTGTAAGGCATTAGATGATTTAGTTTGTAGCGTAATGATTGGAGGACAGCTGGGATTTTTCCTTTTTAGATTGATTGAATGAATGAACGGTTTGAAAATGAATGAATAAATAAACCAATGAATGAATGAACGAATGAATGGTTTAAAAACGAACGAATCCAACCAATGAACGTTAATTAATATAGACAATACCTTATTACAATCAAACTGTTAAAAAATGAAACACGAATTTTCATATATGAAAAAACGAGAGTTAAAAACCTGAAGATTTAATCTTTCCAATCTTCCAGGCTCCAATGTGCAGAGCAAATGGATTCAAAAACTTCGCATCAATGAACATCTTATCAGTAGATAGATGATGATAACGATGCTGATGACGATGAAGACTGTGAAGATGGTTTGCATCAAGGAGAGCGGTGTACCTGCCGTTGTAAGAATCAAACCATCGACCGCCCCGCATGTACACCAGGCCCGTTTGGGGCTCCCGTACTCCCCCGTTGAACCCAAAATGCATTGGGAAGGACGATTTTTTGTTCTCTTCTGAAAATTTTATTTTTAATAATTATTGTTTTAATAAATCAGTTAACTAATTTTTAATTAATCAGTTGTCTGAAGGATTGAAATGTTTGAAAATGATTGAAATATGTTTCCTCCTAACCTACGATGTTTCCTAACGGGTCGTAGATGATTCTGTAAATGAGGTCACCCACGTGATTGGTGGCAGCCAATGGCGAGCCGAATAAGTCGGTCATGATGTAGAACATATCATCTCCGTTCTGACAAGCAAATATTCGATCACCACCATCATCATCACCACCACCATCATCATCATCATCATCATCTTCGTTGTTGTGGTAATAGTAATGATAAATTGATTTGTGATCGCTATCGTACACATGTGTTACTAGATGCTCTTTGTATGGATGTGAGTAAAAGTATTGTATGAACCGACCGTTTCGATATTTCAACATTACGAGCCGTTGTTTTGAATCGTACAATACCGACACGAGAGGTACATCACTTTGCTTATCAGTTTCCTTTTTAGCGTCACTTGAATAGTTTCTGATTGCCACCAGCTGACTCATTGAGTTATGCTCCAGCAAATATTTATCATTCAAACTTCTCACAAATCCCGTTTCGTCTAGTTCGCGAACAAGTGCACGCTTTTGAGCAAAGTGAGAAACTTCAGTGATGGCGCCATTCTGATCGTAGAAGTACCTCCACGTCGACCTACCATTCACCGTCACTTCGGTAACTCGATCATCTTCATTGTACAGGTACAAGTAAGTTACAAGTTTGTCGCCGAGACCGAGCTTCTGCTGCCACTGCTGCAAGCGTCCCATGTCGTCGTACCGACTCACAGACTCAAAAATGTAGGACTCACTTGTGAGACTTAACCACTCTGACTTACTGTCGCCGTTATCCTCCCAAGATGTCACAAACTCTGCTGCGCCAGGAAATTTTATTGATCGTTTTGTGGCGAATTGTTCCCACTGTATGTTGAAGTGATTCATTCTTCGTGTTCGACCGCTTTCCAGATCGTATTCGAATTCCAATTTGATCGTTTGAGCGGACAGTTCGGCAAAAGTGGCTGACACGCTGGCCAGGTTGAAGTTTCTGTCATAAGTGTATCGGTAGTCGACTCGTTTGATGTGTTTTGTTATGTCGTTGTTGTTGTCGCTGTTGTTGTTGTTGCGAGTGAAATCAAATTCGTTGATTTGCCACCTACAGAGCATGCTTCCAACGTCGAGTTTGATGTATGAGTGATAATAATCTGTTGATGTTTTTGGTTGAGTTGTGCTGCTGCTACTGTTTGGCTGGAGGCTCTCCAAGTAATATCCGTTCATCAAGGTCGATTGGTCGTTGCGTGTGTACAGTATGGAGGTTTCATCAAACGTCAGCAAGAGTTGCATGTGATCCTTCCTGCTCATCAATGCAGGTCGGCTCAATTTCATCAGTCTGATCGTATTCGCGTACCTGTATCGGACGATTTTGTTTGAGTTAGCGTAAGACAAGCTGTTGATGTTTCCACTGACATCCACATGCAGACGGATTGCGTGCTTGTGATGGAAGCCAGGAGGTGTGTATATGATTGCCGACTGACCCAAGACACGACGCACGTGGAAGGTGTGTGTCGTCGTTTTGTCGGGCAAGCTGATGGTTGTGAGGCGGTCCGACGAATCATACTCGTATCTGTAAGTTGATCCCCTCGCTGATGTTCTCGAGGTTAGCAGCTGTGGGATGCGTTTTGATTTTAAATTAGATCATCAGTGTCATGTTTCATGGGTGCTTTGCATGATTACGTCCAACGCACCGGAGACATATTAATAATTGCTCTGAATTGCAAAATTATTCTGTGGTGCTATTCTAAGACAAATTTCAAAAAATTAATATAGAAAATTTCAAAAAAACAAAAACAAAAGAACCAACTAACTTCATCGCCATCACCACCGGCGTATGAGTACTTCCATTTAACGTTGCCGCCAATTTTAACTTGCGCTAATTTCCCGCCTTTTTCAGTGTATTCATAGGCCACGTTCTTCCCGCCAATTTTTTCAGAAACAAGATGGCCGTTGTGGTTGTAATTTTTTGTGAGGGCGGGAATTAATTTCTGCACGTGGTGGTTGTTCGTGTCGGCTTGCACGACTCGACCGGCTTTGTCGTATCTCACTGTAAATAATTCCTCGCCATTTTTATTCATGATGACGTCAGAGTAAGTTGTGCGGTTGAATTCTATAAATAGCACCTGCTGGCCGTTCACCTGGAAATGTGATTGGTTGTCGGTTTGTTTAATTGAGAGATTAATTAAATAGGGGTTGACATGGAAACGCATTTTTCGACGAACAAACATTTTCGAGTTGAGTCTGAGTAAATGAATAAACAAATAAATGAATGAATAAATAAATAAATGCAATAACGTGCAACGTGTAAATTAACGAATGTCTGAAACTCGAGAATTTATAAAAAACAAATTCTGACTGAGAGCATCTTGCCCATGTAGCCAAAGGAGGAGGATAATTTTTGAGGTCCTTGCTGCTGATTCAGTGGCTGTGAGGGATGATAAAAATTTTGCTCCATTATTCTTCCGGGATAATCGTAATTATCATCGTCGTCATCGTCGTCGTCATCTTCATCGCCGATATATTCGTGAGATCTCCCATCACTGTTCATTGCTTCGTCCCTACTTGAGAACAGCCTTCTCTTAATTTGGTTGTTGGTGGCTGTGGTTGTTGTGGCTGGTCGCTTCTGGTAGTAGAACCATTCGAGAACGTGCATCAAGTTGGTGTTTTTGTTGTTGGAGGTTAGTGTTGTCTGTTTAGGTTGAAAAAAAGATGAAATATTCATGCTATAGACATGATGAAAAATAATTAAAAACCCGATAACTTGAGAGAACTTTTGATCGTTGAAACATTAGCCAACCTTTTTTGTAACTGAGATGGGCAGATCGAAGTTGAGAACAGGCCATGGCTGGGTGGTGACCATGGCAACGACCCCCAACGTAGGGTACTCGGCGACATGCTTATCGTCCGGTGTGTTCGTGATCCTGGCGCGAAATTGATCTGCATTAGGAAAAGTAAATTTGAAAATTTAGAATAAAAACTGTCGTTTTGAAATATTTTTAATTTGTCAATGCATTTTCCTATCATCAAACGTCTTATAAGTTAACTGAATTAAAGAGTCAAATTAATTAAAGTTTATTCTCCCATACCGATATTAATAGTAGTGCTATAACGTTCGCTACTTATTTTCATTGGTACACCGTTCAAATTTTCAACTTGGATGGCGTTTTCTAATTGGAGAAGGTTTAAGGATGGATTGTCATGATTGGTCAATGCCTTAATACGACCCAAATCGTCATAACGGTATTGGTCGATTTTTGACCTCTTCCCATCTGATTGGTTGACGGATGAAATTAATTCGGCGTTGCCGAAATATGAAAAAGTAACAGATTTGTAATTATTGATGTTGTCAGTGTTGATGTTTGTCATTGCATTCTTGTTCAACTTCTCGTTTTTGTTTTTATTCTGATAGGTTTGTACGATGGAGACGATCTGTGTGGATGGATTCAAGTGGAACTGAAGCTTCTTTCCAGTCGTCGAGACTACAAGCTCGTTCGGAAGCTGTGCGAAATGAAATCATCAGTGGCACGAAGTTATATAGTTCATTGAAAGTAAAGTAACAAAGATAAATTGCTTTACGGTAAGTTCGTTCTCATTTCAAATGTGCATGAAAATGAGTGCAATTTCAACTTTTACAAATCCTATTTTAATGAAACCCACATTTCTGTAGTCGCGACCGATTGTGACTGAATTGCCAAATTCATCGACGACACTCTTGAGTTTTCCGTGGCAGAGGTTGTTGGAGTGGGTGAAGTTGTAGATGTAGCTGCCCGTCAAGATGTTCTTAGTGAATCTGTGCAGACTCTCCTTGTTGAAGACGTGCAACTGCATGGAGTTCGTGTCCAGGACCTCGTACTGTTTGAATTCTTGCGGAACTATTTCGTTTATTGGTGTGGAAAAAGGTTGAAAATAAACTGTATAGATCATGTGGATGTAGCTAGATAACTATACAATTTTAAAAACAGCAGGTTTTTAAAACTTTATAGCTAAAAATGCAGACTATCCAAACTTTGCAAGAACCAGACAAATTTTAGCAATTAAACTAAAACTTAAACAAATACAATTGTAAAACATTACTACGTGGTTTAATGCAGTCAACCTGGTAATTTATCAGTGATTGAGTAGATTTTGAAACTGCCGAGATCTGCCACATAGACAACCCCATTTGGAGAAACACAAACGGATGTAAGATGTTTGAACATGGAGAGACTTTGTCTGGATGAATCTTGCGGCTGTTGTTGCTGCTGTAGCTGCTGCTGTTGCGACTGTTGTTGGTCTTCGGGCTGCAAACAAGCGCATTGTTGAAGGATGCAACTACAGCCTTTCGTTGAATCAACAAAGTTTACTAAATTTCCTTGGTTGTCAAGTTTTCTAATCTGTGGAGAAATACAAAAGTTGATAGATTTTGAAACATTTTCATATATTTTTAAAAAATGAATTTTTTTTGAAACAAACATAACAAAAAAAATGATAAAATTTTTTTTTAAATTTTAACCGATTTTCGGTTTTATTATCATCATTGAAATACAATTTTTTCCAAAAAAATCAGAAAAATGAAAGAATTACAAAATACCCTGTTCAACTTTTTGCCATCACTCTCGACAATATACATCTGACCATCGTAGGAGTGACTAATATCTTGCACACTCTCCAAAATCGTTTCGGTTGATGATGAAAATGATGACGACGAAGATGAAAAAGATAAAGAGGAAGCTGGGGAAGAACAAGATGATGATGAGATGGATGATGATGATGACGACGATGATGAAGTG
The DNA here is from genome assembly GCF_000326865.2 of Helobdella robusta. Taxonomy (NCBI): domain Eukaryota; kingdom Metazoa; phylum Annelida; class Clitellata; order Rhynchobdellida; family Glossiphoniidae; genus Helobdella; species Helobdella robusta. The sequence goes on from NW_008704544.1 coordinate 1,632,636, forward strand.
TTTCCGAAACAGTATAGAAGTCTTCCGGCTATGAGCATCAACTGTTAAGATGATTGAGATAAATTGATTGGATGCAAAATTCACGATGACAGCATATCTCTAATTCATGTTATTATCGGTTGATCGTTTTAATCATTTCCACCAACATTTTTGTCATCACCATCATTTTCATCCCCATCACAATCATTGTTTTTTCTTTATTTTATTATCACAGTAACTTCATCATTTTCTTTATAGTCATCGTTCTCGAAATAGCAAACAACATCATCATATTCATTATCACTCATTAATATCGTCATCGTCATTGTCGAAACTCACCTGATTATTGTGCGTCAACTTAAACACGAGATTGTTATCCAAGATATGCAGCGAGTTATCCAACGGATTGATCGAGAGCTCTGTGGGCCATTGTAGTTTAACCTTCGAAATAATTTTTTCCTATAAATTTTAACTAATAACCTTCCATTTTTAATAGTTAATTATTTATTTCTTTCAATACATTATTAATTTTTTATAAAAATTTAAATTTTCGAATATTATCTGTCCGGTTCTGCGCATGTCAAAGCTGCGAAATAAATAGAGAGAGAGAGAGAGAAAGAAAGAAGAGAGAGAGAAGAGAGAAAGAGGAGAGAGAGAGAATTACCTTATCTACGGGAAGAGCTCCGGAACATGGGAATGGACTCCACAGTTCCGGGAATTTGTTCGACCCGATGAGCGTGTGGATCTTGTTCAGTGTATCGACGTACCGAACGAAGGCCCCATCAGCTATGTACAATATGTTGTCCCTGTCAATGGCTAGACCTGGATCGCACGAAGATGAAGATGGCGATGAAGAAGATGAAGATAATGACGAAGATGGTTCAAACAGTGATAACGCAATGTAATTAAAAATATGAAACATTGCACTCGTGTTCATCAACGAAGAAAAGCCATCAAGCACACCTTTAGGATAAGACAACTTGGCATATTTGGCCAGCTTTCCATCTCCACAGTTGTCGGCATCACCTGGATAGCACTGTTCTCCAGTTCCAACAACGTATTCAAAATTATCTTTCAGATGATCTGACCTCGCCATGTGTTTCACCCGGATGACCTTGAGGTTGATGGCATCACTTACGTACAGCAATCCGTCCACAGGACTTATGGTCATGTGATATTTGTGGGAAAATTCCTGCGGGCTATTTATAACCAAGTTGAAAAAAATTAATATATATACTGAATTTTACAGAAATTATTAAAAAAAATTTATTCAGAAGTAATATGACAACTCTAACTCTAGCTGCAGTATATTGTTGATTGCATCTCTGTTAGCATTGAAGAGCCGTATGAAGTTGTAGTCTCCAATCACCAGGCTGCCATCTCTGGCACTGGCCAGGCTGACGGGCGCGAACAGTTTTGCATTGTGCACATCACCACTGCAGTCGTTGCAGTCTGGTCTGCGAGTTTTGCCGGTTCCTACAACTGTGTTCAGCTGGTAGAGAAGACCCTTAAGGTACATTATGCTGCCATCGCCTTTGTGCAAAATACCTTTGTAAGTGGTTGTTGTTGTTGTTGTTGTTGTCAATTTTCATTTTTGTCATCAACATTAAAAGAAAACTTCCATGTTCATCAATTTGTGACTTTAATATGTCGTCATATTTAACATCATTATCATCACCCCCATCATCATCATCATCATCATCATCATCATCATCATTATCATTATCATCATCACAAGAATCATTGCCACCATAAAAATGGTCATCAATATCATCACCACCACACAACAACTGACCATCCCGGTAATTGTAAGCATGGTGCATGTGTAGGTTGAACAGTCCCATTCCTGATGAGGACATCTCGGACCCGCTCATCCTCACTGTCCTCTTCTCCCAAAATATCCTGCCACAATTCCGGTACTCGTAGCCAATCAGAACTGTAGGTTACATAGGAACTAGGTCATGATTGTTAATTGGGTCAGGGCTAGTTTGTTGATTGTATCGTGCTTTTATGTTGAGTCAAAAAAAATAATTAGATCCTTCGTAGTAATTATTCTATTGGAAATAAACCACATGGTAATTATAATTAAATTAAGTTGGATTGAATGAATGATTGAAAATACCGACCGACTGCATCGACGATACCGAATACCGTCTGCTTGTACACGTTTTTCGGTTCCCAAGCGAATACGTATCGAAGCATGCGATCCGATTCGAATATTCGTTCGTGATCGACGCCTTCTATTTGAATGTGCAACCTGCTCGTCGGTTAAATTTATCGGTAATTAGTTTTAAGAACGGATTATTTTTGAAATAATCTTTTTTTAAAAAAAACAAAAATTTAATTGACAATATAAATTAATATCCAAACCATTCAACTAAATAATTTATCAATCGATCCAGACAACCAACCAACCGACCAACCATCCAACCAGTCAACCATCCAACTAACCAACTGACCGACCAATCATCCAACCAACCATCCAACCAGTCAACCGACCGACCTGACGAATATTAAGTGACTCGGCACCACCTTCCCCGTCATATGAACGTGGATGACATGCGAATAGCCGGGCACCTTGTTGCTTCTGTACACCAAATGTGCTGCGGTATTCGGTATTCGTATGTTCTTTTGCAAGAGCTGACAAAAAATACAACTTTGTTAGCATGAAACGAATAAATTTAATATTAGAAATATTTACACTTCAAAATTTTTTTTACTGATTTTCGCAAAGAAATTTTTAAAATGAAATATATTTCAGAAAACTGAAACCTTGACGTGGGGCATCAGACCATCACTTCCTACTCCCCCACTCCCTTCCACAAACTGCCATCTTGTTTGAACCCTGGGTTGAAGGTCACACACGTTGTGAACTACGTTTACGCAATCTGGTTGGTCGTTGTAGTGACTATTCGCCATTGTCATGACAACTTTCTCCATGTGGACAAAGCGATTCCAGGGCACCAGAACGCTTTTTGATTGGTGCCTGTAAGGCGACCTTGTAAAGTTCAAGGTCAGAGAACCGCCTCCGTTCACCAACATGTCAAAACTGTTGACGATGATCATGGCGTTGATGGGAGTGATGATGACGAGGTAGTTGGAAAAATAACAAAGATGATTAATGATTCTTATCTCTACGACCACGAAAGCGTTCGCGAACGTCAGCGCAACAAAATCGTCATCGGGTCCTACATCTTCCGTACAGTTATCAATCATCTTCACTTTCATCATCATCGTTATCTCATCAACATTTTTAATCTTCCCCATCAACGCCTCAACTATTACAGGTTTCATTTTTGCCACCATCATCTTCACCGTCACCATCAACATCATTTTCTTCACTACCATAACCACTACCATCATCATCATAATCATCATCATCATCATCCACTCACACTCCTTCATTCCTGGTGTAGGTGTGGCCATACATGGGTTGTTGCAGTACATTGACACTGACGCCCTTCAGTGGAAAACCCCTTTCGTCAAAGACACGCCCCCTTATCACCGAAGCTTGGCTGTCATTGGTTGAATAAATACGCCAATCAAAAATTTATTTTTATGTGTTATACACGTAGAATTTCTTCTTATCTTGTCATTTTAACTGACATTCAATAACGGCTTTTATCACAATTTTGCAGGAATTTTTTTTATAACCTAATCAGTGCTAAAATATCAATCAGCCAATCAACATTAATCACTTAATCAGTTTGCCATTTGACTTTAACCATTTAATCAAGCAGCCAAGCAGCCAACCAACCAACCAACCAGCCAACCAACCAACCAACCAACCACCTAACCAACCAACCACCAAGCCAGCCAACCAACCAATCAACCAACCAGCCAACCAACCAACCACACAAAAACCAACAACACAACTAACGAATCGTTGAAAACATCTTTATGGGCCGACAGCTGAACGTTCTGAGCATCAACCAGAAACTTGACCCTCTCATAGAAGGCTTCCGTACTGCAGCTGGCTTCATTTCGTCGCAGCTGATTGTGTGGCTCGGTGGCCGACTTGCAAAGGATGGTGTTCATGCACTTGCTAACAGAGCAGCAATCCGGATCGTTGCAGTCGACTAATGTGTCTGTGAAGTAATTGTGGTGGCGGTAGTAGAAGTAGACATCATCGCCACCATCATCGTTATCATTACAACCGTCATCGTTATCATCATCATCCTCATCATCTTTACAATCATTACTATCGCAATCATCATCATCATCATCATCTTTACAATCATTACTATCGCAATCATCATCATCATCATCATCATCATCTTTACAATCATTACTATCGCAATCGTCATCATCATCAACAACAACATCATCATCATCATCAAAAGACCTTGATCATTATCAATCTTATCATCACACTGGTACTCGACTGGCACATTGCAAGAGCTGCCGGACCAGCCATTATCGCATCTACACCTCCATATAACCGTCGATGATGATGATGATGATGATGATGATGATGATGATGATGACGACGATGTGGAGTAAGATGGCGGCGGTGGCAGACTGATCATCTCGCACTTGCCTCTGGACGAACATGCGTTCGGACAGCCATCTGACGTCAAAATTATTTGTAGATTTTATTTCGTATAATTCTATAATAACTTATTAAACTTAACTATAAAAACATGCATACAAACATACATACATACAAACATACATACATACATGCATACATACATACATACATACATACATACATACATACATACAATAATAATAAATTCAATAATAATAATAATACATACATACATACATACATACATTTATACACACACACACATTTATACACACACACTCACACACACACATTCATACACAGTACAAATACACACACACACACACACACACACACACGTGGTTCAGTTCTGCAGGCGTAATTCATCATTTGCTGACGAGTTGAATTTTTAAATAAAGTGGATATCCATCAAAAGACAATCGGACCAAAGTTGATGTTAATTCGGATTGTATAAAAATTTCAAATGAATGAACGAAAGAAGGAAGAACTTGAATTAATGAAAGAATGGAGTAATAGAGAGAAGAAAGTTTGCCAGGTGATGAATGAAATGATCAATAGAGAGATAATTTGAATCGTGATATTGGAGAAAAATAAATGAGAAATGTGAGGTAACTGAATGAATGAAGGAATGAATAAATGAATGATTTATTGATGGAATGATTGATTTAATGAAAGAATAAATAAATGAATGATGGATTGATTGATTTAAAAAATAAAATTATCATCGAATAACCAGTTGAATTAATGAATAAGCAAAACAAACAAACGAAAAACAAAAAAAACAAACACACACATGCACACAAACATACTCAAACACACACACACACACACACAAACATACTCACACACACTCACACTTACACATACACAAACACACAAACGACACAAACGGCAATACAAACCCATAGAACAATGTGTCCCATACCAGCCAGCCCCACAAATACAAACTCCATCGTGGCACGTACCACGGATACCAGAGCAGCGAGTGTCGCATCTTCGAATTGAACAGTTCATTCCGGCATAACCTAAGTGTTGTTTGATTGGTTGATTGATTGGTTGGTTGGTTGAGTGCTTGATTGAATGATTGATTGATTGATTGACTAACCATCGAAACAAACGCATTTCCTATCCTTGCAGTAACCATTAACACAGGGAGGATCACATACTTCTGTATAGCAAACGTTTGAAAGGTAAAATTAAATAACTGATTGACTGACCGGCTGAAAAGTTGATTGGTTGATGGATTCATCGATTGATAACTCAACAGACTGATCATATAATTAAGTATTTTGACAGTAATTAGCTAAAAATGATTACGGTAATAAGGATAATGATGAAGAAAGCGACGATGCGATGAAGACGATGATGAAGATGACGATGACGACGATCGGTTTATTGGTGATGAAAGGTATTGACTGAAGCGTTAACTGTCAGAGGAGCTTTTTGATGAATGTCATTCTGAAGAAGGTACAATGGCCATTGTGATGATGATGACGACGATGATGATGACGACGACGATGATGATGACGATGATAAAAATTATAACAATTTAAACCCACCGACGCTGCAGGATTCACCGGCAAATCCCACCGGACATAGACACCTTCCATCATAACAGACTCCGCCATTTCGACACACTATGACGTCATCGTCGTAGTCGTCGTAGTCGTCTTCGTAAATGTCGTTGTTATTGTCGTTATATTTGTTGAATTTGCTGACGTTGGTACTCATTTTATCACCGTTATTGATGTTGTTGTTGCTGCTGCTGCTGCCGGTCACGTGACATATTTGGTTTTTAGTGTTGACTTGGAGGCCACAATCACTGCCCATCCATCCGTCATTACATATGCAGTGGCCAGATGCATGCAGACCTCTGCCATTGCATTCTTTCACACAGGCCGCTACGTGTGCGTGTGTATATGTGCGTACGTGTGTGTGTGTGTGTGTGTGTGTGTGTGTGTGTGTGTGTGTGTGTGTGTGTGTGTGTGTCAGTATAATAAAATATTATTATTGATAAGCGGTAAATCAATCAGTCAGTAATATATAATATTAATCAACCAGAAAATCGATCAATCATCCGACCAGCCAACCATCCATTCATCCATCCAATCAGCCAATCAACTAACAATAAGCAAAAACTTCATTCAAACAACCAATCACTCACTCACTCACTCACTCACTCACTCACTCACTCACTCACTCACTCACTCACTCACTCACTCACTCACTCACTCACTCACTCACTCACTCACTCACTCACTCACTCACTCACTCACTCACTCACTCACTCACTCACTCACTCACTCACTCACTCACTCACTCACTCACTCACTCACTCACTCACTCACTCACTCACTCACTCACTCACTCACTCACTCACTCACTCACTCCCTCAATCAGCTTACCTTCTTGGCAGTACCTTCCGGCAAAACCATATTGACATCTGCATCTTCCGCCCACGCAATCGCCTTTGTTGCTACAATTGTGACCACAATCGTCGTCGTCGTCATCATCATCTTTGTTTTTGATGTCATCTTTTGAGTAACGATAATTATAACAATGATAATTATTAACATCACTTATGCTCCAGCACTACTTATGTATCACAGTTGTAGAAGTAGTAGTAGTAACAACAATAATATCAACAACAACATCAACAACAACAACATCAGCAACAACAAAAAGCATCAAAAACAGCAACGTCAACAACAACAACAGCATCAACAACCAACCAAGAACATGAGCATAAAACTTGAAGAAGCCATCAACTGATGATTCGTCATTGTAGAGCGAAACATACCACAAGCCACTCTCCAGCTGTTGGCTGATGTCAAACGTAGCTGCTGCTGCTACTGCCGCTTCTGCCGACGTTGTTGTGTCGTCCTGATGAAAATGGAATGTTTTTAGTTGATGCCATTTAAGGTTGCACTGGCGTAAATGTTTACAGGAATGTGATGTGATTGAAGTATCATTACATACGATTGTTTCAAAAAAGTCAATATGGTATGGAGATTGTTAATGTTATTAGTGTTATTTTTGATGTAATTGATGTTGTTGTTGTTGTTGATGATGATGACGACGATGATGATGACGTTGATGATGATGCTACGATCGAGTTATTAATAATTATTCGAAATATTGTAATCCTACAATTCAAATGCCCAAAAGTAAAATCAATCAATCATGCATTATATCATTTCATACTGAAACTCAATGAAACGTTCGTTCGTTCGTTCATTCGTTCGTTCGTTCATACATTCGTTCATTGGTTCATACTTTCCATCGTTTGTTCGTTCATTCGTTTGCTTGTTTTTTGATTGTTTATTTAATATTTTTATCGTATATTTTATTTATTCAATATATTAATTTAAAACTTCAGTCATACATTCGATTATTTATTTAGTCGTTAAAAAATTAATTTTATTATTGGTTCGTCCTTAATGTTTTGAGCTAAAAATTTCATTCATTCATTCTCATTCATTCATTCATTCTCATTCATTCATTCATTCATTTATTCATTCATTCATTCATTCATTCATTCATTCAGTCATTCATTCATTCGTTCGTTCGTTCATTCATTCATTCATTCATCCATTCATCCATCCATTCCTCCATCCATTCATTAATTCATTCTTTTTTGTTGTGTTAGAAGCGAATCAACACAAAAAAAATTGAAGCGTTCATTCGTTCTTTCATTCAATTTTTCCACAATTTCTGCAATTCTTTTGTAATTAACGAGTATTCTTTTTTATTCATTCATTCATTCATTCGTTTATTTATTCATTCATTCGTTCATTTATTCATTCATTTATTCATTCATTCGTTCGTTCATTCATTCGTTCATTCATTCATCCATCCATCAATTCATCCATCCATCAATTCATTCATCCATCAATTCATTCATCCATCAATTCATTTATCTGTTCGTCCATCCATCATCTCTTTATCTCATCGTACAAAAATATAACTTCAACATTCGAACGAAGAATGAAAACTAGTAGAAATGAATTAAATGAATGAATGAATAAATAAATAAAAAAATAATAAAACTAAACAAATAAATAAACTGATGAAAAAATAAATGAATGAACGAACAAACAAAAAACGAAAGAAACATCAATGAAAATAAAACAAAGATAAACATAGACAAAGGACTGAAAAAATATCAGAAAAATTAAACAATGAACTAAACAACAAAAAATAACAAAAATTGAATTATTTATATTATTAACGTAATTTGCGAAAAAAACAGAAAATGAAAAATGCTTCACAAGAAAGAATTCTACAAAAACATTAAAACAACATCAGCAATACCGAATACAAAGAAATTTTTATTACTCGTCATTATCACCATCATCATCATAATCATTACCATCATTTTATTCATCATCCTTATCGTCTTCCTCCTCCTCCTCCTCCTCATCATCATCATCGTCGTCATCATCATATTCATTATCATCACATCATCATCTTTCTCATCATCGTCACTACATTCAATGTCATATTTAGAAACATCATCGTTATTATAGCCATTTCTTTTTGATGCATCATGCATATGACAGACATTATTGTATAAATGAACCCTCCCTTGTCAGCATCTTCATATTATATTATCTACCCACTGGCTATATCATTCTTATCTCTTTATTCTTTCATTTCTTCAATTTTTATTGCTCTCTCTCTCTCTCTCTCTCTCTCTCTCTCTCTTGCTTTCCTTTTTTTATTTCTTTACATTTTACAGACTCATTCCCTCTTTTTTTCTCTCTCTCTCTTTCTCTCTTTCTCTTCCTCTCTTCCTCATCTCCACATCAACATCTCACCCACTTAATCCCAATTCATCCGTCTTATATCCTTAAGCATAACTCTAACTTGTATGGATAGATACCAATAAAGAAAGATAGCAAAGGCAAGATGGCCTTCTGAAAGCGGATACACGCACGCACGTAAGACCCATGTATGATAAATAATCAGGGACGCTTTTTCCAATAAATTACTTATAAACTGCGTAAATGATTTGTTGTAGACGTTACCGCCTGGATCTAAGTATCTATCTACTATCTATCTGTCTGTCTGTTTGTCTGTCTATGAATTTGTCTATCTACCTGTCTGTCTGTCTAACTAACTATCTCTTTATCTACTTTATATGTTCATTCATCCATTTATCTATTCAATATCCTATTTATTTGTTAGTTGTTATGATAGCTTAACTTATTCATCCGCCAAATTTGTATAACTGCTCACATATTTTTTCACATTAATTAATTAATTAATTAATTCATCAATTCATCATTTGTGCGTGTATTCCTTTATTCATTCAAATCATTCATTCATTCATTTGTTTATTTATTTGGTAGATCTATTTATTCATTTTCTAACAAAATTTTTGTCGTCTGTTATTGCAGTCATATATTTTTTCCTGGTTCAAAATTTTTGTACTTCTGATTATTTCTTTCCTTCTCACTCGTGTTTTCTCTCTCTTTCTCTCTCTCCCTCTCTCTCTCTCTTTCTCTCTATCTATCTATCTTTCTTCATCTTCATATTTTTTATCACTCCTTTTCTTTCTGACTCTCTCTCTCTCTTTCTCTTTCTCTCTCTCTCTCTCTCTCTCTCTCTCTCTCTCACACACACACACAATCGTTCTCTCTTTCTTCATCTCTATTTCTTGTCATTTCTCTTTTTTGTCATTTTTCTTTCTTAGTCTTCTTCTTCATTATCTCCCTTTTCTCTCTCTCTTTCTCTATTTCTGTTTTTCTAGCTCTCCCTCTCTTCCTCATTTTTTCTCTTTTTTTTTGTTTAAATTGAACAACAGCAGAGCCCCATCAGCGACATCAAAAAGCAACTATTCCAATTGAAATGTATTTCATTGCTTTCCAACACAGCACCATCCTTTCGTACGTTGGCTAACTTCTACCAACCTAGATAAAAAAGTGAAGAAAAAAATATTTGTATTTGTATTTTTTACAAACATCTTTTTTGTATTTGCTGGTATTGGCGTATTTTTGCTTTAGTTCGACGTTTTGAATTATATTTGAAACTTAAAATTTTAAATTAGAAAATATTGCGTTCATTTTAAGCGCATTTGAAATTCGGTGCAAATTAGTGAACTGTGCCAGTACACATCTCTTTTTGTAATTATGCATGTATGTGTGTGCGTGAGTTTGTGTATATATGTATGTATGTGTGTGTATGTGTGTGTGTAATGCATGTATATGTGTTTTTGAATTTATATGTATGTACGTGTTTTGAGCATGTGAGGAATATCTGTTTGTGTAACGAAACAAATGATGCATGTTTGGATGCACTCGTCAACATTGATGTACTGAAATGTAATGAAACACACACACACACACTCTGTGTGTGCAATTGTTTGTGTGTGTGCACCTAAATGTATGAATGCGTTGTTGAGTAGTTCTAGTGTGAGTGAGTTTGATGCGGTATCATGATAGTTTCTATCTTGATATAATGTACTCTGACGTAATGTAATTTAATGTGATACAACTTAACGTAATGGCTGAATAAGATACATTGAAAAACGCACCAAAACAGCGGGTTTGCCTAGTTTGCTCACTTTCATTTGTTTGCTGTTGTTCACCTTTGTTCGTTTGTTTGTTTGTCTTTGCTTGTTGTTGTTGTTCATTTTAAATATTAACGTGCATCCCTAGCGCACCCATTCGCTTAAAAGTGCATTTATGCAATAAATTATTTCCACTCACGGAATACACGGAGCGTATTTGTTGATGTCATGTTGATGTTGTTGGTGCTGTTGATGTTGTTGGTGCTGTTGATGTTGTTTGTGCTGTTGATGTTGTTTGCGTTGTTGTTAATGTTGTCTGTGTTGTCTGTGTTGTTGTTGTTGCTGTTGTAGTTGTTGCTGTTGTTTGTTTTGTTGTTTTTTTTGCAGTCTCATGTTCAGTGCAACAAATATTTTCATGAAACTTTACTTTTTGAACACTACACTACATCCATCCACCTATTCATCCATTCATCCGCCTATCTGTTGATCATAAACATGCATTTACGAATGTGTGTGTGTGTGTTTGTGTGTGTGTGTCTCTGTGTGTGTGTGTGTGTTTTGTATTATTATAAAATAAAAATAAAAAAATTAAAATCTGATTTCAATTTAAATTTTTTTTTAATTTGAAAATTTTACTTTTTTTGTTCTTTAATTATCTTCAAAATTGATACTTTAAAAAAGCAAATCAACAAATTAACAGCCAAACAGACAAACAAATGAACAAACTTACAACCGAACAAACACACGAACGAACAAACGAACAAACGAACGAACGAACACCAACACAAGGACGGACGCGTATGTATAACCTTCGTGATACTCTCATTAAATTTGGATGCCGGCTGACTTTAAAGTTCATTAAAATGACTATCAACAACTACTCACTTCAACTAACCAACAACTATTTATTACAACCATCAACCACAACAATTTGTTACAACAACAACAACAACAATTGGTCACATTAAAACTAAGCAAGAACTAAAAAACATCTGTTATAGTAGCGAAAATTGAAACATCATTCTATTGACATTAATTAAAAAGACGCAAAAAAATGGGTCAAGGAGAAAACACGGGATCACAACTTTCATTCAAAAACATCAACAACTAAAACATCAAAAACAACAACAACAACAACATGGCCAACATCAACAACAACAACACTAAAAAGAACCGTGACATCTCATGTCAGCATGCCATTCAGCCTGGACTGGAGACATTAAAAAAAGTTTTAAAGTTAGCAGCATTGGTGGTACGTGCCCCGTTAAAATCTACTTTCACTTGATCGCCGGTTAGTTTACTGCACGTCGTACATCCAAGCTACTGCTCTTGTACTGCTGCTTTTGTTGTACTAAAGCGGTTGTACTTACGTTGTTGTACAGTTGTTGTAAGGCCATTTTGTACATATTTCTCTAATACCTCTAACACGAACCAACATTTATTGTGATAGTTTATAGAACGCAAGTTCGTACTAGTTTTTAACGATGAAATGTATATCTTCAGTACAATCCAGGATACTCCACGACTCAAATAAAGCTAATAATAATTATTGATTGAATTAAAATAAATTATTTACCGAATCGAAAATATTAACATTGTATGTTCGTACTTTGATGTGCGTATAAAAGGCTTTGTATGTGTAATGTGTGTATCATTGTATGTTTGTATATATGTGTGTTTGTTTATATATATGCGTATATATACACTAGTATATGCGTGTATACTATTGTACGTTAGTATATAATCATGTATGTGCCCATTTTCGCGGGTACAAATGACTGGAAAAATTTATTGAACATAGCCGCATTGTTTATGTAGCTTCATCTCCCATGTAAGGAATAATTTCAATAGACATCTGTTCATTTTTTCTGCTTTTTGCAAGAAAAAAAAACAAAAAAAGCAAAACAAAAACGAAAAGAAAAAAACAAAAAAATATTTTCTGACATTTTACGAGAGATTTGCATATTTGCAAATGCGCAAACATTTGTTTTAGTCACTAAGTTGTTTGTTTGTATGTTTTTTTGTTGTCTGTTTGTCTGGTCTGTCTGTTCATTTGTTTGTTTGTTTGTGTGTTTAACTTTTTATGATTCTAAATAAACTTTGTTTTTTTGTTGGCTTGTTTAATTGCAACATGTTTGTTTGTGTTTTGAATGTTTCATTTGCTAACTCTGCTGTCAATCATTTGTCAGTCATATTTGTCTATCTTCATTTCTAAATGTTTTTGAGTATGTATGTTTGCATGCGTACGTGCCTGTAATGTTGTATTCTACAAAATCGACTATTTCACAATCGTATCGTGGAATTAATGCTTATTCTTTGCGATTCTTTATGGGATTCTCAAATTGTTTTTTTGATTCTTTGTTCAATGATCGTAAATGATTTTTACAAAAGTATGACAAAAGAGTATGAGAAAGACGTACGTCCAGAAGTGCAAAAATAGATAATTGATTACTTCGAATCAAATATCAGGAGAGAGCCAACTGAAATTGAAATAGATTTTCACAGAACTTATGGTCAAAGCCCTGCATCCAACTACTCGTAACGATCGGCGATATGATGATCAAAATGGAAACCCAGGTGAGAAGAGGGTCAGGACTGATATCTTGTTTTAATTAAAACAACTTACCAGACCAAAGATTCTCAAATACGCAAAATCCAGAAAGCTGAAACAAAAGTTGGTTTCAACATCAAGAAAAAACATAAAGGTGAAATGCTCTACAAAAATAACTTGCATTGAATAAACATTTAATAAAACCTGTCTGAAGCGGTTGTGTTGTGCTTATCCATCAGAAATCAGTGAATAACTAAACAATCATGCAAGTAAGCGTAGATGTATGTATGTATGTGTGTGTGTTTGAATGTGTGTATGTATGTGTACATCAACCTCAACAAAAACAACAATCACAACAAACGAAGTAGTAAACAAATAGAGAAATAGTTTCTGCGTTTTCATACGAATTTATTTTATTTTAAATTCTTTAGCGGGCTGTTTCCAAAACTTAAAAATACCTCTTAGGGGAAAAACTATAAATCACTCGAATTCTGTTGTTTGCATGTTTGTTTGTTTATACTTTTAATACAAATACAAGCTCATTGTTTGTATTTCTGGTTTCAGTCTTTGTATTTTTGTTTGTGCATTTGATACAAATTTAAGTACATGTATTAATGTACAAATTTGTTTTCATTGTTTTTTTTTGGTTTATTAGTTTTTTTATGTTACTTATCTTTGTTTTTCGTATAGCAGTGTTAAGTTTTCAGAGAATGTACATTATTTCGTTTGAAATATCTTTTAAAAAAAAATTTAATTATCTTAAAAGTAATTATTTAATTAGTTTATTTCTTGAGTAGCAAATAACTATCAATTAAATATAACATGTAATCAGTTTAATTAACTGAATAATAAACCTTACACAAAACTCACAATTCAATATTAAACAACTATTTTCAATAATACACAAAATACTAGCGATAATACACAAAATACCAGCGATAATACAAGAAATACAAACAAAAACATAATCATATCATATGAGAATACCAAGCGATACGGCAAAACCGTGAAAAAATACAGATACAAATCTCCATCTATCTACCTATTCCATAATTTTTTTCGAGAAGCGTATCCTAGCTGGTACACACGTGTATCTTTGTATCTTATTCCCATATGATGTAACAACAAAAACAGCGTAAAAATTAGAGAAATCATTCGAAATAAAATAATAAAGAAAACAATAATGACAACAACACATCAACATCAACGACATCAACAACAACAGCAACAACAATAATAATAAAAACAAGAACGAACGAACGAGATATAAATTATTTGCGCATCAACTCCTGCTAAGAGATAAAACAGGCCCTGAAGTGAACCAGCCACGAACAAGCAACAACAGGAAAAGAAACGAAGAGAGAGACAGAAACAGGCAAAAAGACAAACCGATACAAAAACATAGAAAAAAAAGGCAAAACAAAGAGAGAGAGAGAGAGAAAAATGTAGAAATTGAGAGAAAAGCAGACAAGAGAGAGAGAAGAATGAGATAATGAAATGAAGAGATGAACTGTCTAGTCCTAAAACAAAAAAAAATTAACGTATTTATAAAACTATTTGTAAAACAAAAAAGTAAAAAAAACAAATAAAAACAGGTAGTGAACAAAACGAGAACTACCGCCAGCCACCAGCCAGCATACAAAACTAACGGCAGGAAAAAAACATTTCAAAATACTGAAAATCATTTGAAACACGAAAGCTGGAAATAAAAATTCTGAAACAACAAAATCATCAAACAACAACAAAACTTCCCAACGTAACCGACCACCGTCATCATCACCATCATCATTGCAATCATCATCATCATCATCGTCGTCGTCATCATCATCATGCAGCCACATAAAGCTCATCATCAACCTCATCGTCATCCCATTCATCATCTCCATCACCATGACATCACCACTCACACCCACCCACCCACCCACCTCATGTAGCTCCCTCGCGGACCGATGACGTTGAAAGGATGACCGCCTCACTTGACGACGAACGCGTCGCTCACTCGCCTGGGCAGCGGTCAACGGATGAAAAAATTCGAACCGGGTGTGACTCGGCATTTCGTTTCGGTTACCGTAAATACCGAACACGGCGGTTCTAGGCGCTTCCAGTTTTATCTTTAATTTAACTGATTTCATCACGTACATCACTGTCTTCCAGGATTCTCGCCTCCGCAACCGGAAATGCTCCGTCGTTCCCGTGACGTAATGTGTGAGCGGAGATGAAGACGATGACGATGAAAGAGGGTCTATAATGTGATGACGATAGTGATGTGATGATGATGATGATGATGATGTGATGATGACGTCACTAGTGATGCGATGACGATGATGACATCATTGGTGAAATTTTGATGAAACGGGCAAGTAGTGCCGATCACAAAACAACACCGGATACAAAACAACAATACCCAGAAGCAATAGCAAGAGCAGCAACAACAACAACAACCAAAACTTGAATGATGATAATAAATGAGGAGGTAATGAAGGAAATGATGATAATGATGACAAACCTATGAGATCACGTGATAAATTGGCATCGGAATTTGATTGGTTGATCTTTCTGAGGTACGTACCTGCATATGTAAACATTGTTATCAATCATAAAGAGTTGTCTTCCTATACTTTTCTCTCTCTCTTCTCTCTTTCTCTCTCTTTCTCTTTCTCTCTCTTTCTCTTTCTTTCTCTTTCTATTAATATATATCTCTCTTTCCATTTTTCATTTAGTAATTTATCACATTTGTGTATAAATATAAAAAAAGGCATTCATTCATCTTTATGGGGCTTAAGTTCAACGGTTTCTGTATTATGAATGTACGCGCGTGTATTTTTTCTTATATGTGTGTTTTGTTTGTTCGTTTGTTTGTTTGTATATTTGTATGATTGTATGATTTTGTATATACTGACAAATGAAACAACATAAGCAACAACGTTTACCAATGAAATAACAGAGATAACTACACCGACCAATCATATAAGAAACTAAAAATAACCAGCCACTAAAATCACAAAAATAACAACACCGACCAATAAAATAAGAGACAAAAAAACCAACCAACCAATAAAATAGCAGAGAATGATTAGTAGAACAAAAGACAAGATGGCCAAAATGACTGCCAAGCACTTCCAACTAACATACTTTTTAATCTTTTTATCAAACACAAATTTGACGTCATCATCGTCATTGTTGTTGTTGTTGTTGACGTTGCTGTTGTTGTTTGCGTAATATTTGTTGCTGTTATCGGCTGTTGTCGCGTTTGTTGATATCAATTTTGTTGTTTGGTGGTTGAGTAGGAGAGGGTGGTTGGATTGAAGATTTGCCGGGTGGAAGTGGTTCGGGAAGGTTGAACCGGAAGGGGGGGATCGAGCCGCGGGTATCAATCTACCGGAGGGTGTGTTGGTGTAAAGTTTAATTAGTTTCGATTTTAATTATAAAAAAGTATAAAAAAAATTTAATTAGTGATAAAAATATTCACTTTTCGTTGACAGCATCTGAATTGGGGCCAATTAGGGAAGCTCTGTTATTGGTCAATCTGGTTTGACCAAGATTCGAAGTGCCACCCCTCAAAAGATTTGATTGGCTGTTCAGTTCCACACTTGGACTAGAATGTTGCTGGTAGGAGAAGCCTATGAAAGAATTTTTTCATTTTTTAATATTTTTTCAAAATAAGAATTAATAAAGCTTTTAAATTATGAATAAAAGAATTATATTATGAAATAACGAAAAAAATACAAAAATACTAAACTAAATGACGAAATTATTATGAATATATAATAAAATGAAAATTAAAAACTGAAATAAAAAAGAGGCGCTTTGCTTGGGGACTTTCAATGATGGTAACATCTTCCATCCTTTGATGCCAGGTAAGTGATTGGAAAAAAATTACTCAAAAATAAGATGTCATTTTTAATTTTTGAAAAAAATGTTTTCAATAAAAAATTTAATTACAGTGGAGAAAAACAAACCAGGGGGCACAAAAACGCAGCCGTTTGCGTTCTGAGCTAGGTACTTCAATCGTGGATCGTCATCATCGTCGTCGTCGTTAATATCATCGTTATCATCATCGTCGGTGACGTCATTCGGGGCAGCGTTCTGATTGGCTGAAAAACTCTCATCCAATTCGTAGTGGCCACCTTTAAAATTCGCCATGTTTTCTTTGTACACGTCACCGTCAGCTGCTGACGTCATTGAGGGGGGCTGCCGTTTCGTGGCAGGCCCTCCCAGTCGATCTAAAGTGGATATCGTCGAGTTGTTGAAATTGTTGGCGAAGTTGTTGCTAGAGGTGAAATTGTTGTTGTTGTTGGAGGTGTTTTTGTTGCGGAAGTTTGTGGGATACCTCGGGGGCATGGGGGGGCTTGTGTTGCCTGTTGGCGTGTGCGAGGGAATGAAGATGTTTGGCCGCGGGAGAGTGGCTGGAAGAAAAAAATTTTTTTTTCTTCAATTTTACGCAAAATTACTTATCACAATTAATTATCATGAATTAATTATAATTGTGATTAATTTTGTTAAGATTTAAAATTGCTTTCCAAAAAAATGGTAATAATCTTATTAGATTTATGTTGCGTTCGATTTATTATTATCCTTCCACACATTTGTATGGAAAGAATTTCCTTCATGCCATCACTGTCCTTCTCCCAACCTAGCAATCATTCCATCATCATCTTGATATTCACTATCACCCTAATCATCGTCACTGCCATCATCATCATCATCATCATCTTTTTTACGTCATCAGCATCATCATCATGATCTTTCTTACGTCATCATCATCAGCATCATGAGCTTTTTTACGTCAGCATCATCATCATGCTTGCCTTATCATCATTTATCACCATCGTCATTAGCAGGTTCGTCTTCGTATTTTCATCACTTTCTTAACGATCATCATCGTCATCACCATCATCGTCACCATCATCATCTTTTCCTGTTCACCATCGTATCTATCCTTACGTCATCACTATCTTCTTTACGTCATCATCGTCAACAACATCGTCGTCGTCTTCGTCACCTTCCTTACTCACTCATCAAAGCGGCTCTGTTCAGCATAGTGATTCAAACAAATTGCATATTTCGTACGTATGTTACCAAGAGGAGCTGGATGCCGATTTATCAATTGGCCCATTTATCTATCCCTTCTCTCGTTCGTTCACTCTATCTTTCATTCATTCATTTGTTATATCATTCATTTGTTATATCATTCATTTGTTATATCATTCATTCATTCAATCAATCAATCATTCATTGGTTATATCATTCATTCATACATTCATTCATTTGTTCGTTTGGTAAATTTAATTTATTTTTTGATTCGTTCGTTTGTTCTTCACTTCATGCCTTGGTTCTAGCTTTCATTCATTTGTTCACATACTCATTCATTTTTTCATTCATCTCTTCGTTCATTTCTTCATTTTTCTATTTTCCAATCAATAATTCATTTCTTCAGCCAATTAGTCTTTAGCGAAGCAAATCAATCAAATGCTTATTTTATCAACCATCAATCTAATGTGATCAATCAATAACAACTAATTATACTAATTAACCAAGCATTCATTTATTCATTTATTAATTCATTCACTCACTCATTCACTCAATCATTCATTCACATTCATTCACATTCATTCACATTCATTCAATTTTGAGCATGTTTTATTTTCATCAACTGAATAACAAATCATTTGAACAATCAATATATTCTTCAATAAATCTATCAAATTTTTTAGCTACATGATTGATCGATTAATTCATTCATTTTTTCATTCGTTTAATCATTCATTCATTAATTCATTTATTTAATCATTCACTCATTCGTTTAAAAAACGAACAAACAAACAAACATACAAACAAACAAACTAACAGTCATCTGATATGAGAGAGTAATAATTTTCGCCGAATCTCGAGCCACTGGCCCTGGATGCACCGTTCTGGGAAGAGTCAGCCCTCCTCACAACGTCACCACCCCCTATGGATAGTGGTGGTCTGTCGGCTAACTGGTGTTGATTCTGGTGGGGGTAGTCAAATGCCTGTTAGTAAGGGAGAAAAATTTCGGAAAAAGTACAACGATGTGAGGATGAAAATGTACAATAATGAAATTGTGTACAATAATGAAAATGTACAATAATGAAAATGTCCAATAACATAGAACGATGTACAGTAATAACGACAACGATGTACCATACTATAGAATGCTATGGAACTATGAAAAATATTTGCATTGACATACACAGATATACAATGATATACGACTATAATGTTGAAAATGAAGATGTTAAACAGAGAATATCATCAGATTTTTAATCATCTTCCTCCTCATCATCATCGTCGTTATCATCATCTTTATAATCGTTATCATAAATATTTTTCTCACAATCATCATCATTACCAACCTGTCTATCGCCAACCCTCATGACGGCATTTAAATTGTTCCCATCTTCTGATTGGACATTGTACTGGTTAGGAATGGTAAAGTCAAGATCGTCTATGGATGGAGCACTCTCATTGGACAGTGCAATGTGGGGTGTTACTGCAAAATTAATGTATTTAATTGTGATTGGATGACGCAGTTACCTTAGTTAAATTATAAGATGTGTACCTAACTGTGATTGGATGACATTAAACTAATTATCAAATATAGACATATATTTGTGTGCGTGTGTGCGTGAACAAAAATACGTACATAAATAGTGCTCATACGTTAAAGAATAATTTGAAAAAATACGAAAACAACAAAAGAACAAAAAAAAATAAAAAAAAAACTTCGAAGCGAAACAGACATCATTTGTGCCCAAGGATACAAGTTCTATTGTTTATAGTATTCGTGCATGAATTCATGTACAAATTTGTTTTTTCTTTGTATACGACTGAGAAACAATTCGATCTCAAACACACTAACCATACTCGCGCAATACCATACCAACACTCACATAAAACCAATTCACACAACATTCTACCAGCATGCATACAAAACCAATCCATACATCAAGCGCGCCAACCAACATACACACATTCAATATGCGCGCCAAGAAAAAAACTTCACATAAGTATGCATGCATGCATGTATGTATGTATGTATGTATGTATGTATGTATGTATGTATGTATGTATGTATGTATGTATGTTTGTTTGTATACATACATACATACATGTATGTTTGTATACATACATACATACAAACATACATACATACAAACATACATACTAAACAAAGTGAAAGAATTAACGCGTGGAGGCGCATCGAGGTTTGCATTCTTTCAATTTTGTTTGTTTGAAATTGAAAAAAAAAGATTGAAATGGAAAAAATTATTTTTTTTAAATTGATAAATTTATTTGGTCAAAAAAAACATACAAACCGAAACGTAACGAAACAAAACAAGAACTAAACAAAACAAATTGATGAACTGAGAAAACCAAACATTAAAAAATGTTTCAATATCTCTTGAGAATAAAATTACTTATTTTATTACCCCCTTTCATTTCCAACATCATCATCAGCAGCATCACCAGCATCATCATCAGCATCACCAGCATCATCATCAGCATCACCAGCATCATCATCGGCATCAGCAGCATCAGCATCATCACTATCAGCATCATCAGCATCATCATCAGTATCAGCAGCATTTGCAAACTTTTTTTTAACATTGTCATCATCATCATGATCATCATCCTCAATGTTATCATCTTCCTCATCGTCTTCAGGAATATCATAAAATTTCATTTGAAAAAAATTGGTAACGGTATTAACTACTGGCTCTGTGAATTACTGAATATGCATTATTGAAAGTGAATTATTGATTGTAAAATGTCCATAATATTCCTTCTCGTCATCTCTTCATTGATGTAATTGTTGTTGTTGTTGGTGATGTTGTTGTTTCAGGCTATTGTTGTTGCTGCTGCCATTGATGACGTCATATATTATGATGTCATCGCTATAGCTGTTGAAGTTGGCGTTGTCGAATGATTGATTGAGTTGATTGCGTGATCCAATTGTGGGAAAGTTAAATTTTTTTCAATCGATGCGACTTGAAAGGGTTGAATGGAGAAGAAAGAGGAACAAGGTAACGCCAACCACTCCACAACAAATTAACGTAAAAAATGATTAATCACATCAATAACAACAACAACAACCAAATCACATCAATTACAACAGACATCAACAACCATACCACAAACACAACCAACACTTAATAACTAGCTATTCATATCGTTGAACAAGAAACTTGACCTAACAAATCATTCCGACAACTCTCTCACACACACGCAACCAAACACACATACATACACACTACACACACACACACGTACATGCACAGCTATACGAACACCTACTAGCACACAAGAATTTATGACACAATACACACATACACTGATATACACCAACATACTTCCACACGGACACACACACATTTACACATGCACACACACCCACACACAGACATACACAAAAACACACATTCACACATACAAACACACAAACTCAACGCCATACATATTATATTTCTAACACTTGAAAAACGATTAATCGACCATAACGCACATAACAAGAAGCCATTCATTAATTGCGGCCGGCCAAGCTTATAACTCATTTTATGGAAAAAAATTATTACGTCATAACTAAAAATAGTTACCAAAAAAACTAAAAATAGTTATCAAAGAACTAATGTAAGTTATGACGTCACGTCATGCTTATAAAAGGCAACCAAATATTTTCACTATGTTACAACATCATATTTTCGTGATATATGAAAATAATAATAATAATAAAACAAAAAATTTTTTTATCTTTTTCTGTCTCTCTCTTTCTCTCTCTGTCTGTCTCTCTCTCTCTCTCTTTCTCTCTCTCTCTCTCTCTTTCTCTACTTATTGTCATGTGACCAATATGAAACGCTATATTATGATATGCAATTTTATTTGGTTCTATTGTTAAAAAAACTCAGTACAGGGGCAACAGCTTGTGTTTAGTGCTGCTTAATTTTAAACGATTTGTAACACTTTGTGTATGTGTTTATGTGTGTGTTTATATGCGTGTGTGTATGTGTGTGTGTCTGTTTATATGTAATATATATATACAGTATGTAATATACACATGTGCGTATGTTAAAAATTGATTTATGCATATATGTTTCGATACTGTATTTGATATATTATATATGATATATGATATACGAAGGAAGATACAAGATATACGAAAGATGATACAAGATATACGAAAGATGATACAAGATATACAAAAGATGATGCAAGATACACGATACATGATATATGTTATTTAAATATTTTAAATAAAAAGTTAAAAATTTTAAGAAATCATAAGGAAAGAAAAAATACAAAAAGTAGAGCATGGAGATTATATATGTAGCTATCTTGTTAATGCATTGATTAAATAAGGTCAAGTATGTATATAACTGGTATATGAGTGTGTATGTGTGTGTTGTCTGTGTAAGTGTCTGTGTGCTTGTCTGTGTATATGTATGGTCGTTTGTATTAACTGGTATGCGAGTGTGTGTGAGTGTATGTGTGTGTGTGTAAATGTCTGTGTGTGTGTCTGTGTGTATGTATGCGTATGGTCGTCTGTACTTCTTGATTTCTGACAGAGCATAAAACAGCATACGAAATAAAGGTACTTTTCGGCTTTCAATACCGCCATTCAATACGCCAATACACACACACGTCAAGCAAGACAATCGACTTATTGTCAAAGCTTTAAAATATATCCTCTCTTTTCTGCTATGTACCACCACTAATTGTGTGCTACATAATGTGTACATGTAGAAAGAGAGAGAGCAAGAAAGAGAAAGAGAGAGAGAGCAAGAAAGAGAAAGAGAGAGAGAGAGAGAGAAAGAAAAAGAGAGAGAGAAAGAGAGAAAAAAAAAGAGAGAGAAATATATGTGTGTTTCTGTATATGTGCGTGAATACGTAGTTCCTTTGTGGTTGAATAACATACTTAATTTGGAAAATTATTTTGATTTGACAAAAAAAAATGTACCTAATATATAAAAATCGTACATAAGTAGAATCATAAATAATTTTTAACAGTCATAATAATTCAAAAATATAACACACAAAATTGTAATCATTAGCGTTCTAGGAATTTTAATACCATCGAAGGCACAGTTTTCGAAAGCTATATTAATGATGATCTAAAGAATACACGATAATGTCACAAAAAATAAACTTTAATAAGAATAAAATAATAAATTCGTGCAGATATATTCATAAAAGAAGACATTTTTTTTATAAAATCGATTGTATTAAAAAAGTTTTTCATTCAATCTGATATCGATTATTTCTAACTTATATCTGTTTATGTATTGTATTCGAGAACATGTTTGTATGTTTTTGTATGCTTAAGTATTTTAATACAAAAATATTTGTGGATACAAATCTTTGATACATTTGAAGATTTTCGCATAATGTTCTCAAATTGTTACTTTATAAGGAAATTTTCAAAATTTTCATACTGAAAAAGTTTTTTTGACTTTGTCTGCGTTTGTCTACTTTATGTTACGTACGCCTTTATTTGTATGTGTACAATTTCGTACAAGTAGTTATACATGCAAACATACACACACATACATGAACATACATTTACATACAATAAGCACATATACAATACAGAGTAACCCATCCATTCCATGGAATACATTAGAACATAATCATATGTGTATGTAGGTCCTTTAGTTTAATATATAGCACCTGTTTGTTTACATGCATAATTGATGTATTCACATACAAAAAATTATTTGTGGTTATTCTTTTTACGTGAGGCCGAACAGAGCAAAAATATTTGCATATGTGTGTTTCTGTGTCTGTCTGTGTGTGTGCGCGCGCGTGTCTAAATGCTAAACGCATACAAACATACAAACACACACACATACACACACATAAAAATACATGCACTCACACTTGCACACACACTCAGACATATAATTTATATATGATTTTTATAAACAAATACATGTCAAATAAATAAAGAGTGTTTGTATTGTAGAGCAAGGAATTTATCGGATATACAGAACACATCTGGTAATCTTTTTTTCTCTCTTTTATCTTTGTATGTATGTGTATGTGTGCGTGTACATGCGTGTATATGTATTTATAGGTGTGTGTGTGTATGTATGTGTGTATGTGTGTGTGTGTGTGTGTGTTATCTTTTTTTTTAGCATCCTATCTAAGCTAAACATTTCGAGCCATTTAAAAAAGTGTGTGTGTTTTTTTTTTTTTTGAAAAATATTTGTCTGTCATAAACGCGTTGATGAGAATTCGTTAACGCAAACATGTCTGCTGCTAAATACATTTCCTCGTATATACAAACATACGTACATACATACAAACTTCCCAACATACATACATACAAACAGACATGTATATACATATATACATACAAACAGACATGCATACACACCATAGTATCACTTACAAACATCAATAGAACTCAAAAATAAGCTATTTAACACGTAAATACACCCGTCAATATACTAAAAATGTTAAAGATGTAATAATGACAAAT
Source organism: Helobdella robusta (assembly GCF_000326865.2). NCBI lineage: Eukaryota > Metazoa > Annelida > Clitellata > Rhynchobdellida > Glossiphoniidae > Helobdella > Helobdella robusta. Next base: position 1,657,714 of record NW_008704544.1, read on the forward strand.
GGATGGGGTAACGAGAAAAAAAATCAAAATTTGGAAACGAGGTGAAGATGATATAAAAGAAGATGATGAATCAGCAATGAGTGGGTGAGTGAGATAACGAGATGATCCCGATTTAATGATGTTTATATATATTCAACTTTAATCATTCATAATGATGACGACGATGATGACGACGATAATGAAAAAACACAAAATAACCTTAAGACTAAAAAACTTAACCAGAGGCTAAACCCAAATGACATTGATTAATAACAGGCAATAGAAATTAATGAAAATAAAATGAAATCTTCACAGGGTAAGACAGATTATCAATTACAATTAGCAGAAAGGCATTTATATGCAAATTTTAATTCACTTTGAAATGGATTTCTTAATGTCTAAGAGTTAAACGCCATGTGTCAATCTGTAAAAATTAAACGATTTCGAAAGAAAAAAAGTGTGTGTTTGTATGTGTTCGTGTGTGTGTGTAATTGTGTCTGTGACTGTATGTGATGTGTGTGCCTTACGTAATTATTTGTAGGCTTAATTTTTTATGTGTATTACTTTTGTTGATTTATTGAAAAACTTTATTAAAAAAAACATTTGTTTATTTAACATCGTCATTGTCGTCATCATCATCATCATCGTCGTCGTCACCATCATCTTCATCATCACCATCATCTTCATCATCACCATCATCTTCTTCATCATCACCATCATTTCTCTAGTAATCACTTACTGGCAACCTCTTCATCAGCATTTATCATTGTTATGCATACCACAAACTAAGAGCAGCTAAACAATAATAAGACAAACAAACAAACAGACAAATAAACGAACAAACAAACGAACAAACAAACGTCAAATAAACAAAACTTTAATGACAAAAACAACAGCAACAATAACAACAACAACAACAACATCGTAATATTTTTATTCTGATCCGTTCGTTAAAGGCGAACAGTCATAACAAACTGCCCCAACATAAAAAACGCATACATCCAAACATAAACACACAAACATAAGCATACACACACGTACACACACACACATAAACGTTTGTTTATGAGAACATAAAAACATCGAATTATACATAATTACAAAAGAACAATCAAGTATAGATATGTGTATAAATGCTTACACACATTCATTCATATTTGGGTACATACAAACATATACAACACATACATACATTCATATATACGCAAAAACATATATACATTCTTTTATACAAACAAGCATACAAACAAACAAACATACAAACATACATGCAAACGTAAGTACACATGCACACACAAGGAAATGTTTTTGTCTGAATAAGTTACTGATGTTTAACATATGGCGTGATATGTGTGTACACATAAAAAACCCACACGTAAACACAAACAATTACACATACATCCGCACATACACACACATACACACACATTTGCACTGCCATCTTTGGGAAAAAATATGTTTTCATTTAAATGTTTTGTGCTATGAATTTTTTATTGTATTGTATGATGTATGTGTTCACCATAATGGATGGCATGAGTGCATGTGTGTATGTTTGAATGTGTACGTTTTTGTATATGTTTGTATGTGTACGTTTTTGTATATGTTTGTATGTGTACGTTTTTGTATATGTTTATATGTGTTTGTTGCTTTTTGTTTTGCTAGTATGTTGTTGTCTACACGTGTGCATGTTGTGTGCTCTGTGAGATATGTACATAACTCGTTAGCAATTGCAAAACTTTTACTGATCACCATCATCGTCGTCATCATCATCATCGTTTTTATCATCATTACTATTATTTCCATTATCATTATCATGGTTTCTATCATCATCATCATCGTTTTTATCATCATTACTATTATTTCCATTATCATTATCATGGTTTCTATCATCATCATCGTCGTCGTTGTCATCATCGTCATGCTAACAATTTTTTTTTTCAAAATGGAAATTTTTTTAGAATATGTAGGTCAAATTAATTGGGTCAGATAAATAGTTTTTTTCATGCTTTAAAAACTGTTTTGCCGGACAAACATTTTTAAAGGACGAACCTAATATAGAAGAAGGTATTTTCAAATATGTACTACGCTTTGAAAATGACGGAAATAAATACTCGCTTCGAAGGCTTCTTCTCAACTCATCCTACCCGTTTACATTTTGTTTTGTTTTTTTTTCATCACCGTTGTTATCATCATCATCATTATCGTTATTGTTATTATTATTATTATTATTATTATTATTATTAAACATCGTCATTTCCATCATCATTATTACTTGTAAATTAACAGCCGTAGACTACAATCTAAAAAAACCCATAACAACAACAACAACAATGACAGTATGTCTATTATTACAGCATAGATACAACATGATAACATAGGCCCAAAAGCATAGATACCATTTCATAACAATAACAACAATAACAATAATAATAACAACTACAACAATAACAATAATAAAAACAAAACTGGCTAGCATCAACATAGCCAATTTCCCAAGACAGTATAATAATACAGTTATGCGTCATATAACCGGATCGGCCATAAATACAAAACCATAGATACTATATCAAAACAAAGATATGATAACATAACATAGATATATTACAATAGCATAGATACAAATATAAGACATAGATATATTATTACAGCATAGATACAACATGATAACACAGGCAGAAAACCATTGACTCGATTTCATAACACAAACAAATTATTAAACGCCAATACAATAGGTACGATATTATACATACATACATTCACACATTCACACACCCACACACATTCACATACCCACATACATACACATATCCGCAAACACATATACAGAAATTTTTTCAAATTAACTCAGGGCTTATTGAAAATCCTCTCTAATAACGTACAGAGAGAATCATCATTGTTTTGAATTGATTACATACTGTGGTATTAGCAATGAATATTTTATAGCAATTGTATTTATGGATAACTTGACTTCACACACACACAGACACACACATGCATGAGTGAGTAGATGAATGAATGAATGAATAAATGAATGAAGGAATGAATAAAAATACTCGTGTGTGTGTGTGTGCGTGTGTGTGTGTGTATGTTCTTCACATGTTTCAATATCTGTGTGTTGAACCTCATCCATTGCATGCATTATATGCTTGTTGTACAACTGTTTTACGGACGTAATATTGAGAGCCCACAAGCGTGTATGAATGAATGAACGAACGAACGAACGAACGGAATATAATGAATGAATGAATGAATGAATGAATGAATGAATGAATGAATGAATGAATGAATGATTGAATGAATGAATGAATGAATGAATGAATGAATGAATGAACGAACAAACGAACGAACGAACGAATAAATGAATAAATGAATGAATGAATGCATGAATGACCGACCGAAAGATTGAATGGGTGGATGAATGAGTGAATGAATATACGGATAGATGAATGGTTAAATAAACTGATGACTAAATGGATGGATGAGTGCCTGAATAAATAAATAAAAAATGTGGACGAACGAAGAAATGAATGAATGAATGAATGAATGAATGAATGAATGAATGAATGAATGAATGAATGAATGAATGAATGAATGAATGAATGAATGAATGAATGAATGAATGAATGAATGAATGAATGAATGAATGAATGAATGAATGAATGAATGAATGAATGAATGAATGAATGAATGAATGAATGAATGAATGAATGAATGAATGAATGAATGAATGAATGAATGAATGAATGAATGAATGAATGAATGAATGAATGAATGAATGAATGAATGAATGAATGAATGAATGAATGAATGAATGAATGGATGGATAAATGAATGAATAAATAAATGAAAAAAGAAAAGAAGAGAAAATGAATGAATGAATGTATATAAACGTGTGTGGTCGTCCAGTTGAAACAATTATATGGGTGCTGTACATTGAAAATTGGTTGCAGTATATTTTTTGTCAGACATTCCAACTAATATGATTGAACGGGCAATGAGTGCAAGAGAACTCAACACAATGATGATAATTATTATGGTGATGGTGATGGTGATGATTACGACGATGATGAAGAAGATTATGACTATTATAAATGCAATCACTTCAATACAGATGATGACGATGATGACGTTTATGATGATGATGAAGTGAGAATATAATGATGATTGCCTCAACCAGCATTAACATGATTATCTGCCTCATCATTATCTTCACAGTCCCCATCATCATCATCATCATCGTTATCGTCATCATTATGTCCGTTGTCCTCCGTACAGATGTATCTATGACACCGAGAGGGCGCGGAATCATTAAATGTACGTGTGCGTGTGTCTGAGTGGGTGCGTGTGTTTGTTTGTCTGTACGTTTGTGTGTGTGTAAGTGTATGTGTGTGTGAGCGTGTTTGTTGATGTTTGAACGCACTTTTTAATCCTAGAAAATTCGAAATTATATTGAAATGGTTGCTTTCTAATCCAGAGCAAACATTCTCCAATACGGACAAACGAACGAACGAACAAACAAACGAACGGACGAACGGAGACGGACTATCGATAGAGTAAACAAATGAAGAAACATTAAGGAATAAAAATATTTGAAGAATGATGGAACGAACCAAAGAAGAATGAATGAACAACTAAATTACTGGTCGTTTTAATTAACATTTTAAAATAATAATTTTGAAATTCTTTTCATCAAGAAAAACTGAAATTCACCCACAATACACACAATTCACAATTCTTTTATTTACACGTTACTTAAGATCTAATACTTTAAGTATCACTTTTACGTTAAAGTATCCAATAGTAGTTCTAAGTATCTTGATACTAAAAATTTTAAATTAAGTATCTTTCATGAGTATCTTGTACCATGTCTCGATTTTGAGTGAATCTTCCGTGAGATTATTCATAATAAGTTTTGTTTGTATCGTTAAACATAACAAAGCAATCGTTCATTTGTCTGTTCATTTGTTCATCTGTTAATTTATTTATTCATTTATCTATTTGCTCATTCATTCGTTCGTTCAGTCCTACATTCATTCGTTAATTCATCCATCCATCCATTCAATCGATCAGTTGCTCGTTTGTTCGCTTCTTACTCTAACTCATTTTCGCACGTCATTAATCAATTTATTTGGAGCATTGGAAAAAAAAGTTTTGTCATTCATTCTTCATTATCTATCTATCAATTCATTTGTTTTTTATTACTTTCATTCATTCGTTCGTTCGTTCATTCATCTTTTCTGTCAGTTCACTCGTTCGTCATTCTTTTTTTCATTCATTCATTCAGTCAGCCATTTATTGTAACGTTAAACATATATCATTACTATAACTACTTTTGTTATATATATATATATATATATATATATATATATATATATATATATATATATAAAGA
>NW_008704544.1:1663312-1670812 GCF_000326865.2 Helobdella robusta
GTAGATGATGATGATGATGATGATGGTGGTGGTGGTGGTGATGATAGTGATGACGTTTTTCCGAACTTAATGTCAGGCTTAGATTAATATTACATCATCATCATCTTCATCATCACCATCATCATCATTGTTATCCTCTTTATAATCATCATCATCACTCTCATCATCATCATCACTTTCATCATCATTATCAACACCATCCATGGTCATTTCCAACGCTGTTTCGGCCGTAACGTGACATTGGGTTATTATCATCATCGTCGTCATCATCATCATCGTCGTCGTCATCATCATCATCATCATCGTTAACAACGACACCTTTTATTTTAAAAAACAAAAAAAATGTTGTTGCTGTCGTTATCGTCGTCTTCATCATAATTATTGCCATCAACAAAACGCTACTATCATCATCATCATCATCGTCACAACTTCATCATCGTCATCAATCACACACACACACACACACTCTTTCACTCACTCACTCACTCACTCACTCACTCATTCACTCACTCACTCACTCACTTTTAGACTGTCCCGAGGTTCTTATCCTGTGTCCAGGCCTGTAGGTGTACATACGTGGGTCGATGGTGTGCATTTGTTGAGTGGGAGACGAGGTGAATTGATGACGTTGATGTTGTTGTTGTTGTTGATGTTGTTGTTGTTGTTGCTGTTGGTGTTGTTGTTGATGTTGTTGTTGTTGCTGCTGGCGATCAAACCCTTGCCACTGGTCATCAATGCTTCGAGAGGATCGTTTCGGTAGGTTGCGACGAATTGACGATGACGATGTCGACGACATTGTTGTTGTTGTTGTCGTCGTTGTTTGCAGATATTTTTGATGGTGATGTTTGTTGTCTACAGTTGCAGTTGTTGTTGTAGTCGTTGTTTGTGTTACTGGTGTAGATGTTACGGATGCTGTTGTTGGTGTATTTTTTTAAATTTAGTTGTTGGTGTTGTTATACTTTTGTTGTTGTTTTTGTTGTTATTGTTGTTGTTGTTGTTGTCAGAAGACAGAAAATATAGACATTGATTTAAAATTAACATATACATTCTTCAATGTATTTTCACCATTATCATATTCGCCTTGTCGTTTTTTTAACACAGTTAGTGCTGCTAATTGGCTTCATTTAACCCGGTATTAATTATGCTGATCTTTAACAAGTTTTAAAATGGTAGCTGATTAACAATGAATAAAGTTATGGTAATAAAATGATAGCTGGCTATGTCAAATGATTATGATATGATGATGAAAATAAAGAGAAAGAGATGCTACGTTACAACGATGAAAACGAGTTCACTCACATCAATGATCGTCACTCAAAAACGTATAATTGAGTTGTTGTTGTTATGTTGTTGTTGTTACGTAATGCTTTGTTGTTGTCCTGATGTTGTGACGTAATGTTGCTGTTGTTGTTGTTGTTGTTGTTACGATGACGTCATTAGATTTTGAAAGAACGCGATTGTGGGATTTATTGTCGCAGTAGAGTCAGCTCAGTGCCCATTTTATTCCTCGAAACAATTTAACAAACCCTCTAGTACGTTTTATTGAGACGAAGACGACGACGACGACGATGATGATGATGATGACGTCAGTGAACGACGATGATGATGACGACGATGATGTGTTGACAACAGTAATAATGATGATGGTATAAAAGATGATGATAGAGATGATATAGATGATGATAGAGATGATATAGATGATGATAGAGATGATATAGATGATGATAGAGATGATATAGATGATGATAGAGATGATATAGATGATGATAGAGATGATATAGATGATGATAGAGATGATATAGATGGTGATTAACTGAATGGTTGTTTTATTGAGTAGATTTTGTTGTTTTTGTATCAGACGATGCACAATATAATTACGAATATATTTAGAAAAATTTTCTTGGTCCTTCTCTTAGAGTTCACTTTTGAATTGCTATGTTATAAATTAATTTTATTCTATTGTTATTGTTGTTGTTGTTGTTGATGATGATGTCGTCGTCGTTGTTGTTGTCGTTGGGTTATTTTGCTGCTCTAAATTGTCTCTTTCCTAACAAATGAAATGAAATTAATTAGACTACAAAACTTTATTGAAACGCAATATAGAATTTTCAAAATTTTACCACTTTGTCACATTCAAACAAGCCAAATTGGAAAATAACACAGTACCTAGATAATACTCGAATGCCTAGATTGAATAATAATAATAATAATAATAATAATAACAACAAAATGATTTTTTAAAATAAAACTTAATAAAAAAACCGAATTAAAAAAGAGGGATGTCCTACTTAATACTTGCCGAGAACCGTTCCTAATTCGATTTTCAGCTCGCAAAACGTTTAAACGATTCGAACGAATGAATGAATTTAATTCTAAGAGATTTCAATTTGATTGGCTGATCTGAACTATGATGATGATGATGAGGAGGAGGAGGAGGAGGAGGAGGAAGAAGATGATGATGATGATGAGAAAGAAAATGATGATAACGATGGTGATGTGAAAGCAATTGTAGGGAACAATTTTTGGTAACGAGGATAACAAATTGATAACAACGATATTTGGGATGCTGACGACGATGACGACGACTAAAATGATTACAAAAACAATACAGCGATGAATTAGAGTTCAGGATGATGATGAAGAAACTGGCGAAGCTATGAAGAGGAGGAAGATGAAGATGATGAATATGAATGATGTTGACAATGATTTCCCAGCATGCCGAGAATTAATTTGATGAATTAAGTAAAAAATTTGATGCATGTGCAAACAAATATATAATACCAGCAAATACAAAACATACACAAACATACAAGAAACATACAAACAGCACATACAAACGTTTTCACTAGCATACGCATCGGATCTTGGTCGCTAGTTGAGCAAACAATTCTGAACAATTTGAACAACCTCTTCTTGAAACTCAAGACTAGCACGTTCAGACATACATACATACGCACATATACAAATACGCATCTATACAGATGCACATACAAAAAATAAACACATAAACATATTGAAATACACAGACATACAAACCACCATATAAAAACCGACCTACGAAAAACAAAGAACCAACAGGCACACAAGCCTATAAACAAATACATAAACACAAACATACATATATACACACATACATACAAATAAACAAAAAAAACATACATTCTTGCATACTTCCAAACAAACGAGTGCCAACTAATTAAAAAACAAAGTCGCACATATAACACGTACGTCTTCCTGAAAAACGTTTTTTAAATGGTAAAATATACATTTGCAAATTTGTTTTTTCATAGAAATGTTTGCATGTGTCACAAAATGAGCAAAAACAAATTTGTGTTTGCCATGTTTGCTGTTCACGTGCAAACAACGAACGAACGTTTGTATGTTAATGTTTAAACAATGATATTCTCACGTGTGTCAAATGTTGTGCTTCTTGTATAACTCACACAACAATACATCCTGTAAACTTGCATGCATTTAAATACGTGTGGATGAAAGCCGAATATGTACACATCTTTTAAAATCTTCACATAAACATACACACACATACACAAACACATACACAAATGAACATACGAAAGCACAATCAAACATATACAAAAACATACAATCACATACAAACATATACAAAAACATACAATCACATACAAGCATATACAAAAACATACAATCCTATACAAACATATTCAAAAACATACAATCACATACAAACATATACAAACGCGTACAAAACTTAAGAGAGACCCTCTCATCAGCCAGGGCAAACAAACTTGCCCAAATGTTTGCTCAACAATTTACATTAGCTTTCCATATTTGCTTGTCGTCGATAAATGAACGTACACATATAAGCGCTTACACAAGCATCTATACATATTAATCCTAATATACATTTATATATATATATATTTATATATTTACATATATATATATATATATTTATATTTATATATATACAGAGAGAGAGAGAGAGAGAGACAAACAGACAGACATACAGAGAGAAAGACAGAAAGAATTAGACAGACAGAGAGAAAGAGAGAGACAGAGGGAAAGACAGAGAGAATTATACGTACAAACTTATACTTACATACAAACAACACACACAAACACACACATGCATACAGATAGACAGACATACAAACATACATACATGCAACATACAAACAAACTCACACATGCACTTACACACAGTATTATAAACACGCATGTCACACGTATCTTTCTATTATTTATGTATTTATTTAACATAAATCATTAAAACATATACACGTGTGTGTATGTATGTGTGTATGTTGTATCACGTTACAGACAGACCAGAGTTTATTTATTGAAGTAAATGTGAACGGACAAGTTTAATAGGAGTTTGTTAGTTTTGTTGAAGGGCTGTTTTGTTTGCCCATGTTTGTATGTTTAACTAGTTTGTATGTTGGTTTAAATGTCTGCATAGATAAATTGTTTGTATGTTTTTAGGTTTTACCTGTTTGTTTAAATGTTTAGATGCTAAACTTGATTGTATGTTGTTTAACTAGTTTGTATGTGTTTAAACGTTTGTATAAATAGATCACTTGTATGTTTGTATGTTTAACTTGATTGTATATATTAAGTGCGTTCACTTAAGATTGTAACTCAGGATGGATTATTAATTTAACTTCCACGTGGGAAAATCTTTTGTAAACAACTTGTTGAGTTAATGAGCTAAATATGAACAATTTTTAAGAAAAAAAAATACATTATAAAAGTTTAAATAGACTCATTAACCAGACGCATGTGCAACAGTTTGCAAGATCTATGCAAATACAAACAAACACACAGACGAAGATATATACAAACATGCAATGAAACACAAAGACACGCATATACACATACAAACAACAAACACACACAAACACACACGCACATACACGCATACAAACATACATATACAGACACACACACACCTACATACCTATACATGCATGTGAAAGTGTATAAATCATGCCAATACAATCAGAGCAGCAACTGAACCATGTTGAATAGGTCATTGAAATTTAACCTTGTCATACCTTATATACACACAAAGACTCACATATACAAGCAAACACATACACACATACGCATACAGACATACAATATACTGTATCTCTTTAAAACAAAAGCAACATCGCCGTAAAAATTTACTCGTTTAAAAAAATATACTGAACAAATAAAAAATACCAAAACAATACAAATACCAAAACAATACAAATACCAAACAATGCAATTGAATTTGTTCAGGCAGAACGCGTTCTCGCTCCTTTAAACGCATATATGCCTAATACAATATACACATTATATACAAAGTATACAAACTTTTTGTTTTGTTGAAATGAAATAGTACAAGTTTGTATTTAGTATTGTTTGTATACTATTTTTTTGAATTTAATGTATATATGCATTAGCTATTAAGTTGTATACTATCTATAAACAAAACTATGTTTGTATGTTTACAAGTTTTTAGGCACATAATTATGTGTGTGTGTGCGTGCGTGTGTGTGTGCGTGCGTGTGTGTGTGTGTGTGTGTGTGTGTGTGTGTGTGTGTGTGTGTGTGTGTGTGTGTGTGTATCATACAGAACCAATAAAAAAACAACTCACAAAACTGGATGTGTTTTTCATTATTTTACACAAAAGCACAGGTGAAACATTTTTTATACTGTATATATACATTTATTTGTATCAAAGTTTATAAAAAAATAAGTGAAAAAGAATAATCAAAAAAATTAACATACACGGTCAAAAAAGAACATATATCGTCATCGTTATCATCATCCATCATTATCAGACCATCATCATTATTAAATATACTGTATCATTTTCATTACCTATCATTATCACCATCTATCATTATCAAATCGTCGTCATCATCGTCATCATTCTCATCGTCATCACCATCATCATCAGCATCATCAAAACTCTACTAATGCATGTCCAACCTTTTTTTTACGACGAACGTTGCAGGTATGAAAATGGATACAAATAAAAAGCTAAAAATTTATTGCGAAATAAAAAATTTTTTATAAATTTTTTTTTTTTCAAAATTGACTAAATTTTTTCTCTTTCTACAATAAACAAGACTCACGCATACATACGCGTATGAATAAACACGAAAGTGAATTTTGATACGCATACGTACAAACATAAATGCGAACGTACACACACACATACATATATATGTGTTGCATCATTATTCTTGTATAAGCAAGCATGTATGTTATGTTTTACCTGGACTCATCACGTTACATTGGTTAGTTCATTAGCTCACTCTTGATATATCAATGATAGCATATCGTTATAGAGTTGGTTGATATTTTTTAGTTTTGTTTATAATTTTGAAATTATTGTTGTTGTTGTTGTTGTTTTGTATTAGCAGTAGTAGTAATAGTAGTAGTAGCAGTAATGGTAGAAGTAGTAGCAGCAGTAGCTGTAGTAGTAGCAGCAGTAGTGTAGTAGTAGTGGTGGCAGTAGCAGTAGTTGTAACAGTAGCAACAGTAGTAGTAGTAGCAGTAGTAGTAGAAGTAGTAGTAGTAGTAATAGTAAAAGTAGTTGTTGATGAGGAGATGTTTGAGACTACTCGAGCTAGATTATTTATGCAGATGTCGTTTTTAATGGTGTTGTTATTGATGTGCTGATGTTGTTGTTGGTGTTGTCGAAGAAGGTGTTGTTGTTAATGATGATGGTGAAGATGAAATAGTGATGTGAGTAAGACGTTAAAATGTTGTTGATGTTTTTTTGGTGACAGCAATGCTATATTGTTGTCTTGTTGATGTTATTTAAGATATTGTTGCTTGAAAAGTAATGTTACAACTAAAGACACGTAATGGCATTTTAAAACCCGAGATCAATAAAAATTTAATTAAAGAATTAAAACATAATTTCAACATGAACTCGGCAAAACAATGCCTCAATTAAAAATCGAAATTCTGGCTGACGAGAAAATTAATGAAATTCTTTTTTAGAATGAAAAATGTTTACAAAGTAAATGTGATGACGTTTAAGATAATGATGATAACGACGATTTTAGATGATGATAAAGATGATGATGATGAGGAGAAGGATGACGATGATGACGACGACGATGGCTACTGAAGTATTGAACAAAGCTAATCTACCTGTACCAAAAATATCACTAATTACCAAGCAAATTTTTGTGCCTATTCTCTCCTCTTATACATTTGTTGTTGTTGTTGTTGCTATTGTTGTTGCTGTTGTTGTTGTTGATGCTGATGACAATGTTATTGTTGTTGTTGTTATTGATGTTGTTGTGTTCGTATTGTAGTTTCTATACCTTCTAAAAAATTTTTATTGTTGCAGTTAATGTTAGTTAATTCAGTTAAGTTGTTACGATGTGTATTTTCTGTTGATTATGCTAGTGTTGATGTATATTAATCTCTGCTGCGGCTGTTGTTGCTGCTACTGCTGCTGTTATTGTGGCTGTTGTTGCAGCAGTTGTTGCTGCGACTGCTGCTGTCGTTGCGGCTGCTGTAGTTGTT
>NW_008704544.1:1675812-1698503 GCF_000326865.2 Helobdella robusta
TAAATTGAATGAATGAAATAACAAAACAAACGTAAAATCAACTTATATTATTTCAATTATATTAATCACCACATTCATTATCGTTATCATTATTGTCGTCGTCGTCATCGCTATCATCATCATCATCATCCTATTAATTTCTATGACGTCACGAGGTTACCGAAAACATTCAATAAGACGAGGAAGCATAGCGTAGGAGATGATGATGACGATGAGGATGACGATGATGATGACGATGAGGATGACGATGAGGATGACGATGAGGATGACGATAACGACGAAGACTACGATGATGATGATGATGATGATGACGATAGCTCATTAATACGTCATCAGCGGCCATCTTGAGGCAGTTTATTAAGCTCTGACGTCATGAGAATGAAAAATTTAATAAAACGTTCGGTGTGTACGCGATAATATTTTGGCGTCATCATAATTATCTTTTATTATTATTATTATTAATGTTGTTGTTGTTGTTATTATTATTATTTGAAATATATTATTAATAAGTTTTGCATGGCTGTGGCTTATGTTGTCGAGATTTTCAGTTTTTTTTCAACAATGCCTTTATTACTGTTGCTGGGAGAGAGAGAGAGAGAGAGGGAGAGAGAAAGAGAGAAAATAAAAAAAAGACAGAAAGAAAGAGAGCATGAAAAAATTATTATTGTCTAGATATTATTGTGACTTTGCTATAAAAAAAATTCAAGTGCATTTAAAATGGAAATAATATTATTCCTATTTTGTTGCCATTTTGCACTAAGCGTCATATTATCATCTTGATATTTTATATCTTTATCTTTGCAATGTTATTATTAATATCATTATTATTATTATTATTATTATTATTATTATTATTATTATTATTATTATTACGGCCATCATTATCACCATTATTGTCATCGTCATCGTCGTCGTCATCATCAGTTCGAAAAATATTTTTGCCTAGGAAGAGAGCAATAGAGCAGCATTTGATGAACTTGAGATGACTTGATAAGCTCGGTCTAGCTATTTTTTATCATCATCATCATCCTCATCATCATTTTCATCATCATCGTCGTCATCGTCGTCATCTTCTGTCATATTCTTAACTAAGGCAACTTTTTAACTTTTACCGAGAATAAGTATGAGTAAGATCAGAGCTGGGATACTATGTATGTATCTGTATATACTACATAATGCAAAAAATGAGAAAATGAAAAATAGAGAAAAAAAAGAAAGAAAAAGAAAAAGAGAAAGATAGATAGAGAGAGAGAGAGAGAGAGAGAGAGAGAGAGAGAGAGAGAGAGAGAGAGAGTGCAAAGAGAAAGAAAGGAAATAAGGAATTGAAGAATTTAAATCAAACAGACTGAGTGAACGTAAAGTATGGTGGAAAATAAAGAAAAGAAAAGTGGAGAAAAAGAAAAAAATAGGAGGAAGAAAATGGAAAAAAGAACGAGAGAGAGAGAGAAAAAGAGAGAAAGTGAGAGAGTAGGAGAGAGAGAGAGAATAAATATATATTAATCAGAACGACCGACCGATGTATCGTGTTTCATTTGATCCATAAAAAATGTTTGCTACCTTCATATACATTAAGTCCACAACTACTTGATAACATTTCAAAGGTAAACAACAACAACAACAACAACAACACGTATTAACTAGTAGTAGAAACAGCAGCAGTAGTAGCAGCAGCAGTAGCAGTAGTAGTAGTAGTAGCAGCAGTAGTAGTAGTAGTAGCAGTGGCAGCAGCTGTAATAGTAGCGACAAAAGTAGAAGTAGAATCGAAAATTGTAGTAGCAATACTGCGATAAAAATGATAGTAAAAGTACCATCAGTGTAAGTAGTAATAGAAAGTTCTCTAGTAATAAAAAGCGAAGGAAAAAAAATTCTCAGAGTCATATTTAATGCTGCTAATAGCGTTAATGTTTTTGTATCAATCATCATGGAAATTATTACCGTATTAAATATTAATCTGATAATGATGGTGATAAGAGTCATAACGATCATTGAAGCCATCATCATCGTTATCATCATCATTATAATTATTATTATTTTTGTTTTTATTATTATCACTATCGTCAGAATCAGCAGCAGCAAGAACAACATACCTGGCTTTCTAAAGAATAATATTTTGCGGCGCGCGTGTGTGTGGTAGGTGATGATGATGATGGTAATGATGATGATGATGATGGTGATGATAATAATGATGATGATGATAATGATGACGAGCGGCGCGATGGTGTAATGGCTAAGGATCCTGGCAGTTGATGCAGTGTCCGGGTTCGAGTGCAAAAAGATCCCGGCCTATCATATGCAAAAGTCTGTGATGTGTTGATTCACGTGTATTTATGCACCGTGTGTTTGTTGTAATAATGATAATGCACCTCAGTCGCTACACAAAATGACATTATTATTATTTTTTTTTTTTTATTACAATTTATTTTTTTTTTATTTTATTATTTTATTACATTTTATTACATTATTGTGACATTTCATTATTTTATTTTCACACTTATTTATTGTCTTTGCTTTGAAATAAAAGAGTTCTCATTATTATCATCATCAACATCATCATGATCATCATCATTATTAATATTGTCATTATCATTGCATCATACTATGCCAAAATCATCATATGTGATAAGAACTGCATCATATAAAAAACGCTTCGTATAAAAACTTCTTCTCATCAGTCTGCTTCCGATAAAAAGGCATTAAGGGCAAAAAAATTGCTATCAAATTCACCATATAATAACCATCATCACCATCATCGTCGTCATCATCACCATCATCGTCATCATCGTCATTGTTATCATCGTAGTCGTCATCATCATCATCGTCGTCGTCGTCATCATCACCACCATCATCATCATTGTCATCATCATCATTTTTTCTTAAATTAAATCGTCAACATCATCATTGTCGTCTTCGTTATAACACATTGTAGTAATAGTAGTAGCAGTAGAAGTATCAGTAGCAGTAGTAGTAGTAGTAATTGTAGTAGCAGTAGTAGTAGCAGCAGCATTGGTATTAGTAGCAATAGTAGTAGTAGTAGTAGTTGTAGTAGTAGCAGTAGTAGTAGTAGTAGCAGCAGCAATAGTAACAGTAGTAGTAATAGTATTAATATTAGCTGTAGCAGCAGCGGAAGTAGTAGCAGCAGTAGTAGTAGTAGCAGCCAGAGATGTGTTAGTATTCGCAATTTTTAGAATAATACACTCGGTGGCATCTTCACTGATGGTTTCCTGGAAAAAGACTTGGTGAAAATTGTGATGATGATGATGATGATGATGACGATAACGATGACGACCAAAAAAATAATGATGATGATGATGATGATGATGATAATAACAATAACGACAATAATAATAATAATGATAGTGATAATATTAAAATACTAGTTATGATGGCGATGGTTGGACAATGATAATGATGCTATTAACCAGGTAATATATCATTTTATAAAACACCCAAAAACTATTTCCTTTCTCTACTTACGCTTTCATTCCTTCTCTGCAGATCATTCCATCTCTCATTACCTCTATCATTCACTCATTCATTCATTTTTTCATTTGTTTATCTACTCGTTCAGTTGTTCGTTTAAATTTTTTAATTATTTTCATAATTTTTTATTCACTCATTCATGCTTTTCTCAATTAATAAACTGATTTATTATTAAACTGATTTATTATTAATTCACTTTTATATTTTTCACTCATTCATTTACTCATTAACTCGTTTACTCACTCTCTAATTTTTTTATTCATTTATTCACCCATTTTTATTCCTTCAATTTTTCGTTCGTGTTGAAAAACCTTACTTTTTTTACATTTATTTTCCCCAAATATGTCTCCTGAACTATGCGTGTATGCCACCAAGAGAACAAAAGTGTCATTGCAGCTGGTGGGCATGTTTTTGTATGTTTGTGTGTATGTTTGTTTGTATGCTTGTGTGTGTGTGTGTTTCTGTGTGTGTGTGTGTGTTTCTGTGTGTGTGTGTGTGTGTGTGTGTGTGTGTGTGTGTGTGTGTGTGTGTGTGTGTGTGTGTGTTTCTGCGTGTGTCTGGGTGTATAAGCTTGTGTGTGTCTTTGTGTGTGTTTGTTTGTGTGTGTGTAAGCTTGTGTGTCTGTGTTCGTTTGTGTCAGGCATTTGATGAGCAGCAGAAACTAATGATTGTCATTTGAGTTATATGAAAGTTTGCTTAAAATTTAAAATCACTTTTATTTTTTTTTCTTGCATTTTCAAATTTTCTTTTCTTTCAATATTTTTTTCTGCCTCTCGCATTTGTCCACAGAAGTTAAAAATTCTAAAATTTTGTTTTAGAAAGCCTGCAAATTCATATTTTTTGGAATGCAATTTCTCTTCTTTAAACTCTTTTTACTTGCACGCTTCCTCTTTCACTCACTCTCTCTCTCTCTCTCTCTCCACTTTCTTTTTCTTTAACTTTTTTTCTTACATTTTTCTCTCTCTATCGTCCTAACAATTTACCTTCCTGCTAGGGAAGAAAAAATTTCAAAAACATTTTCTCTGAAGTGAAAAAAAATTATTATGGATGTTTCTGCTGTGTTTACCAGCAATTATAACGTCCATACATGCATGCGTCATAAGTTGACTTGTGCGTGTGTGTGTGTGCGCGTGTGTGTGTACGTGTGTGTGTACGTGTGTTTCTCTTTGTGCGCGGGCTTTCGGGTACTGTTTATAAAATATTTGTAGTGAGTTTAGCCCGTGTAGATGCTTGTATGCATTGAAGAAGGAATGACTAAGTGTAGTGAAGTTACGGTTGGCTGGTTTGCATTTTATGTACAGCAGGGGCGTGTATGTTTCGATGACATTCTTCAAAAAAATATACTTGTCTTCTTATGTGTGTGTGTGTGTGTGTGTGTGTGTGTGTGTGTGTGTGTGTGGTTTGTGGTGTGTGGTGTGTGTATGTGTGATTTATTGTGCGTGTATGCGTGTAAATTTAAAATAAAAAAATTAGTTGATGCAGTGAAAATTTGGTAGCTGCAGAATTATAACTAGAGTTAGTGCTATTACAGCAATCACAACAATACATGTTACAAAAACAGCACTGACAATATTAAAGATATAATATTACCATCAGTAGTAGAGAAGTAGTAGTAGCAGAAGCTGCAGTAAAAGCAAGTAGTAGCAGTAACATTTGTGAAAGTAGAAGCTGCAGTAGTACAAGTCGCACGCGCGCTCAGATGGAGTTAAGCAATTTAACAAATCCTCTCCTAATGCATGCAATGCAACCTAACGTGAAAGTTAACGAAGCGTGTCTTAGCGTATGTACTACCACCAACTACAACTACTACAATAACCACAGTGTTCAGCACTACTACTACTACTACTACTACACTTACCACTATTGCTATTTCTATTAATAAGACTGCTACTACTGCTTCTATTACTGTTGCTGCTAATTATAGAGCTACTATTTCATATCTACCAATACTACTGTGGCTACTACTGCTAAAACCTATACTACTACCACAGAAATAGTAGTAGCAGTAGAAGCAGCAGCAAGAGTAGTAGTAGTAGTAGTAGTACTAGTAGTAGCAACAGCAAATTCATGGGGTGGCTGTTTTTATATTCTTTTGCACGTCTTCATCGTAATTTGATCAGGATGTTTATGATTGTGAGGAAATGTATATATTTATTTTTTGGGGGCGAGAGATACACAGTTTTATTTATTTTTTTTCTCTTTTTGTAGAGGTGGACTTTCTTTTTTAAATTTATATTTTATTTATTTATTAATTCATTCATCCATTAATTCATTTTTTTATGTATTATCAATTATTATATATAAATAATTATCAAAAATTTTATTTGGTGATTACTCATAAATACATTTTTTCTATTTATTGGTACCCGGTACTAAAAACGGTATCAAGAAAAGTGATAGCGGTATAGAAAGTAGCGATTATTACGGTTGTAGCAGTAGAGAAAGTAACGACCATTGCGTGTAGTAGCAGTATAGACAGTAGCCATTGTTGTAGGTAGTAGCAGCAGATGGAGTAGCTATTGTTGCGGGTAGTTGCGGTATAGAAAATAGCAACTATTGTTGGTAGTAGCAGTTTAGAAAGTAGCGATTGTTGCGAGTAGTAGTGGCCTTGGCAGTAGCGATCGTATAAAATGTATAGAGGCGGTCAGCCCTAACCATTCTTTAAAGTTTCAACGTCTTGACAGGTATGGCTGGATTGGGATTTGAAATAAAAGTTGCTTAATTCCATTACATGCAAAGGAATACCGCTCTAAAATTAAATGTGAACGCTGTAAACAAATGAAATCAATGAATTTATTTGTATACAGCTGTTGTTGTCGATGTTGCTGTTGCTATTATTATTATTATTATTGTTATTTTTATTGTTGTTGTTGTTGTTGTTGTGTTGTTTATTGCTGGGACATGTATGAAGATGACGACGACGACGACGATGATGGATGGATGATAACGATGCGTGTGATATTGTAATGACAACCGATGAATATAATGTTTAGGATGATGACGATGATGATGTGATGATTGAATCGCAAAAAATGGAAAATGGAACAATAAAAACGTACAAAAACTAGATAAGGAATATAGACGGGAAGTGAGATAAGGGAGAAAAAAAGATAGAAAAAGAGAGAGAGAAAGAGAGAGACAAAGAGAGAGAGATAAAAGTAAGACAAAAGAGGGAGAGTTGTCAGACAAGCATTCAACACACATCAAATTTCTCATCCACAATAATAGGTACATGTAGAAAAACATGTGTTCTATACAAATATGCCGCAAATACACATATACACACATGTACACATGTGTGTGCACGTTGTTTGTATATAAATTTATGTATATATGTATACGTTTAACGTGTATGTACACATGTACATTAAAATCAAATACAAAATGTTTTCTGCCTATGCTAACCAAATTGGACCGGACGTATATAATTGTTATAATTACACCCAAGCCTTCATCGTAAAACACATCTTATTAATGATAATAATACATGAATTGGTTGCATATACAATTTGTATGTAGGTATGTATGTGTCGTTGTGTGTGTGTGTGCGTGTGTGTGTGTGTGTGTGTGCGTGTTTACTTTTTTGACCAAACAACATGCCATGCATATCATTAGTCGGTTCTATGTTTTCTTTCCATCATCATCATCATCATCACTGTTTAATCATCATATTATTATTATTATTATTATTATTATCATCATCCTTAATTATATCATTATTACTATTATTATTGTAACATTTTTTTTTATTTATATTTTTATGACCAAAAAATAAAAAGACTCAGTCTCTACACTATATAGAGAAAAAAAAAATTAACCTACGGATGTTTTGATGCAATGAGGAAGATGTGATGTATTGATGTGATGACGTAATAATAATTCAATAATATATTGGTGGAATAATGTGATAATATGTTGATGTAATAATATGTTGATGTGATAATGTGTTGATGTGATAATGTGTTGATGTGATAATGTGTTGATGTGTCGGTAAGTTTATCTACTGATAAGATCATAAGTTTTCAAGTGCCTACAAAAAACAATTAACTAGATAATATTTTTTTTCATCATTTACATAATTTTTTATAATCATCGTCATTATCACCATCATCATCATCATCATCATCATCGTTATAACCATTATTACTTACAACTACAATAACAACAACATCATCGTCGTCGTCGTCATCATCATCATCCTCATCATCATCATTCATCTTCATTACCATAATAGGCATCATATCTTTCCATTAAACAAATTGACATCTTCAAACTCATGCACTCGACTGATCACCAACAAATCGTATACACGACCAGGTATTTTACATAAATACCTAACGACAAACTCATGCACCTAAAATACCCCAGAAAAACAGAGTTACAATTCTTTACATACAAAAAATACAGAAATACAATTCTTTACATACAAAAAAGTACAGAGATACAATTCTTTACATACAAAAAAGTACAAAGATACAATTCTTTACATACAAAAAAGTACAGAGATACAATTCTTTACATACAAAAAAACACAGAGATTCAATTCTTTACATACAAAAAAATACAGAGATACAATTTTTTACATACAAAAAAGTACAGAGATTCAATTCTTTACATACAAAAAACACAGAGATTCAATTCTTTACATACAAAAAAATACAGAGATACAATTCTTTACATACAAAAAACTACAGAGATACAATTTTTTACATACAAAAAAACACAGAGATTCAATTCTTTACATACAAAAAAATACAGAGATACAATTCTTTACATACAAAAAAACACAGAGATTCAATTCTTTACATACAAAAAAATACAAAGATACAATTCTTTACATACAAAAAAGTACAGAGATACAATTCTTTACATACAAAAAACACAGAGATTCAATTCTTTACATACAAAAAAATACAGAGATACAATTCTTTACATACAAAAAAGTACAGAGATACAATTCTTTACATACAAAAAACACAGAGATTCAATTCTTTACATACAAAAAAACACAGAGATTCAATTCTTTACATACAAAAAAATACAGAGATACAATTCTTTACATACAAAAAAGTACAGAGATACAATTCTTTACATACAAAAAAACACAGAGATACAATTCTCTACATACAAAAAAAGTACAGAAATATACATAATTTACATACAGTACATACCAAAGAGTAAAAAGATACATTACTTTACATACAATATGTACTAAAAATTTACAAAAATACAAATATTTAAATGCCACATCCAGCAGAAATAAACGAAATACAAATAAAAACCGATTCACTGATCAATTATAGTGTTGTTGTTTTTGTTGATGAACGGGGACGTGTTGACTTCATTTGCCTCGTACTAATCTGGGGTAGAAAAACAAAATTGCTAATAATAACATTAATTTTAATAATATAATAATAATATTAGTGATAATAATAATAATAATAATACAAACATATACATGCATACATACATAATACATACAAACCACACATACTTCATACATGTATGTACACATACACGCATATGCTTCTACAAAACATGGACACATATACAATACAAACACACACACACACATACAAACACACATACAAACACACGCCCACAAACAATACAGTAAAACCACTTTTAACAGCTAAAACATAACAACACAATCATCATAAAATCTGGAAAAAATGATCTCAAAACATGCAAATCTAAGATAAAAAAAACTGCAGCATATGTTTTATTACTATCACGCTCTATATATAAACATCCGTTCTATATACATACACGCACAAACATACATTCATACATACGCATACATACATACATACACTGATTTGGTTTTAACATACATACTTATATACATACACACAGTCACTCAAACATACATACATCCACACATACATACATCCACACATACATAAACACTACTAATATAAACGCATATATACATAAATTCATAAACACTTTTAATACAGACATAAACATGTCGTTAAGTGTTATACATTTATAATACTACAAACATGCATACACATACCACGCGCCAATATTTTTATTATACATTATATGTGTATATGTATTTATATAGATATATTGTTGTTGTTGCTGTTGTTGTTTTTGTTGTTGTTGTTGCTGACCATTGTTGTATTTTCATAAGAGCGAGTATTTTATTAAGCCGGCTGACAATATGAGGATTGATTGACTAAGGTTTCGTCACAAAAACAATATTAAACAACGAGAAATAATTATTATTATATTACTATTATTATATTTTTATCATTATTAATATTATTATTTATCTTATATTATTACTATTATTTTTATTTAAATAATTTTGTTGTAGTTTTGTTGCTGTTGTTAATTAATTGATAAAAAAAAAACAACTGCTAAAAACATGATGAAACGCTGGTGAGGAAGACGACGATGACGTCATTTCGAAACACGAGATTGGCTGGCTGGGCATGTTGCTGGTTTCATTCTGAGTGTTTAAACTGAGATCTCGAAATACAGACCAATTAATCATGCATGCTTCATTGACTAATGCATTATGAAGTTCTAAATCGGTTATTGTTGTTATTATTATTATTTGATGTTGTGGTTGCTGTTTGTTGTTGTTATGTTTATGTTGTCGTTGTAATTTTTGGTGTTGCTATCGTTATTAGGCTGTTGTTGATGTAATCATTATCATTATTTTTGTTGTTGCTGTTGTTATAGATGTTATTTGTTATTATTATTGCTGTTGTTGATGTTATTGCTGCTGTTGTTTTTGGTTATTGTTATTGTTGGTGCTGACACTAATTGACTTTGTTGTTAGAATTGAAAGCGTGTCTTAAAAATAAGCCAGGGAACCGACTAATAAGATTGAGATGGAGGAAAAATAAAAGTCGTTAAAACACACTATGAAAAAAATTCACGATTCAACCTTAATTTGAAAAAAATAAAATTTTCATTATTAACTTTTGACATCAATAGCATTAAGAACAATATCAACACCCCAAGGCAAGCCACAGCGAAATCATTAATAACAATTACACTAACTACGTCAGGAACAACATCAGCAACACCATCAGCAACAAAATCGGCAACAACAACAACAGTTTTCATACACAAACTTCAATTAGAAAAAGTGAGAATGATGAAATAACAAAGTGAAACAAGTAACGCTGAACTGCTCTTGCTAGGTAATATCATTGGCCAAATAAAACTCGTTAAAAACATTGTTTACAAAACAAATACTACTACTACTACTACTACTACTACTATCATTACTACTACTACTATTACTACTACTACCATTACTACTACCATTACTACTACCATTACTACTACTATCATTACTACTACTACTACTGCTGTAACTGCTTCTTTGGACTGTTACTTCTCTAACAAGAACATAACATAAAAAGCAATGATAAATTAACACAGTAATTACGAGAACAGCAACAACAACAACAGTTAAATAATATGTCACAAGAATTACAAAACAGCATCCCAAACATAACAGCAACAGCAACAACATACATTAGCCAAAACAACAACTATGCTGCCACTATTGTTACTACTTCTGCTGCTACTACTACAACTACTACAACTGCACATCAACAAAATACATAATCAACAACAACAGCATACAACAACAACAACAAAAACAGCAACATCAACAACAGCAACATCAACAACAACAGTGTACGATAGGCAAAACATGATAGAACAAAACAAGAAGGATCGTTCCTATATATTCGCTCATGTTTACTAATAACATCTATATTGCGATTTTTTCCAATACTTTTTTGACATATTTCTCTCTACATAATATTCTAATGTTACAACTACTATAGATACTACTACTAATAGTAATATTGCTGCTGCTGCCACTACTACTACTGATGATTCTACTATTAATATTACTACTGCTACTACTACAATTATTGCGATTACTATTACAACTACTATTATTTGTGCTGCTAATACTGCAACCATTAATTACTACAACTATTATTGTTGTAAGTGAATGACTGCTACTGCTGCTGCTTCTAATACTGCTACTGCTACAGCTTCTTTTACCACAACTACTACCAGTAGAAACTTTCATTTTCGCTAGCATTAACTTCAATGAGAAGATTTTTAAGAGTTTCAAAATAATTTCGTAAAAACGACATTCAGAATAATTGTAAGAAAAATACGAGAGAACTAATTTTGAAAAACACTAACAAAAAAAAATAATAATAATAATAAAACAAATAATAATAAAAAATAAACAAATAATAATAATAATAGTAATAATAAATGGCATAAGCAAGAGTGGGAGCAGCAAACTCATCCAGATGAACAAACAGTAGATCGTCGAAGGAAGATGGAAAAGTGAACGTGGCATGCCTCGAGTCAAATTGATCCAGCAATGTTAGTGCATGTGTGTGTGTGCGTGCGTGTGTGTGTGTGTGTGTGTGTGTATGGATAGATGAATAGTTGACAGAAAAATCACCCAAGTTTAAAAATATTTTTTGCGAATGATGAATGTCATATAGACTCTTAATTAGCTTAAAAGTTTAACACTAACATTTATTGCGTTAATTTAAAAACATAATTGAATTAAAAATTTAAATCGTTGAAATTTTTTAAATTTTGTTTTCATCCGAAACATTCAAATAAACATAGATTCAGTGAAACTAACTTGAATGGCTCAAACAATGCTTTAAAATTAAATTTTTCTCTTAGAGAATAAAGCTTAATTTCGTGTGTGTGTGTGAGTGAGTGTGAGCGCGTGTGCGCGCGCGCGTGTGCGCGCGCGCGTGTGTGTACTTAAGAATTAGAATGTATTTCAATTTAAATTCTTTTAAATGAGTGAAGTAAACAACCATCTAAACTAAAGTAACGTATGTAGGTAGGTAGGTAGGCAATGAACAAATGTTTATATAGGGTTGGTTCGTTGGTTGCTTCCTATTGCTTTTAATGTTAATCTAATTGATTTATGTTCTGGTTTAAAATATATTTTTATAAATGTTCTTGTTTCTCTCTATTTATCTTCCTATTTGTATGCATCTCTCTCTCTCTCTTACTCTCTCTCTCTTTCATTCTCTCTTCTTTCCCCTCTTTACTATATTCCATTTTTTCCCAATTTTGATTCGAAATAATAATTAGATAGAAATTATTGCATCATTCATCCCTAGATATCATTCCAAAAACCATAATTTACATCGCGTGAGCGAATATATACGTGTATGTGTTTGTGTATGTGTTTGTTTGTGTGTGTGTGAGTCGGGGTTTGTGTGCGTGCGTACGTGTGTGTGTGTAGGTGGGTCGGTGTTTTATGTGACAATGCATTTCCATAGTAATGGCAGACGGAGTATGCCCAGCACATGCACAAATATGAGAGGGTGATGATATTTTATTGCAAATCACGTGTGTATATTTCCCTGTTGCCTTGTGTTATATTGTATTGTATTATATTGTATTGTATTGTATTGTATTGTATTGTATCGTTTTGTATTGTGTTGTGTTGTATTGTATTGTATTGTATTGTATTGTATCGTTTTGTATTGTGTTGTGTTGTATTGTATTGTATTGTATTGTATTGAATTGTATTGAATTGTATTGTATTGTATTGTATTATATTGTATTGTATCGTTTTGTATTGTGTTGTGTTGTATTGTATTATATTGTATTTTACTGTGTTGTTTTGTATTGTGTTGTGTTGTATCTATTGTATCGTAGTGTATTGTATCGCATTGCAACATATTGTATTGTATATTTAGCTCCCTTTCATAATAATAAATATAATAATATTAATAACAACAACAACAACAATAGAAGTAGTTGTAGTAGCTGTTGTTGTAGCGATAGCAGTAGCGATTGCAGTAGCAGTGGTGGTTATAATTATATAAATTATATTATTTAATTATAATATAATTATATTAAATATGTCAAAAATAATTATGTCAAACCATAAAGGTATAATGCACATACATGCTGTGTGAATTAACTCGACCACAAGTCATGTTTCTTTTAATTTGAAAAATCAAAAGTTTTTAAACGTTAAAAAGAGAATTTATTTTGTATAGAGTTTCCAAACTAGAGTTAGTGTTTGATGATCATAAATAAGAGATTTGTTTACAAGGTAAAACGTCTAAACAGACACGGAGCTGTTAATTTTCTTAAGTTTCTGAAACTATTCATTGCCATGTTTGCTTAGGTAAGTTACACGCGCGCACACACCACACACACAGACACGCATACACACACAAACACACAAACACCACACACACACACGCACACACTACGCACACTTTTATCTGTCTCTGTTTCTTTCTGTCTGTTTCTTTCTGTCTGTCTCTCACTCTCTCTCTAACTCATCCAAACTATAACAGACAAAACATTCCCTCGTATTCAAACGTACACACAAAACATGCGTACATATATACATCGAGATGCATACATACATGCATACATACATACATACACACATACATACATACATACATGCATACATATACGCATACATAAATCGAGATGAAGCAACAAAACAAGAAAACAACAGGTAAGTAAGACTAGGCAGGCAATTTGGATCAATTGCCGTTGAACGCATCCGCGTTCCGCGTGTCTTCTAAAATGATCTTCTTCAGAGTTTTGTATTTTTCGTATTTGTGTACTTGCGTATGTGCGTGTATGTATGTGCGTGTGTATGTGCGTGTGTATGTGTATCTGTTGCATTCATGTATTTTGTTTATTTTTGTATTTTTATATTGATGTGTTTTTAAAAAAAAGACATTAACGTGCAAAAATTTACTAAAATATCTGAAAATGTTGCATGCAAGTGAATGAATGAATGACTGAACGAACGAACGAACGAACGAACAAACAAACGAACGAATGAATGAATAAATGAATGAAAGGAGGAAAAAGAAAAAAAGAAAGAAAGAAAGTAACGAACGAACAAACAACTAAATAAATAAATAAATAAAAATCTAAAAATCAGACAACTTACTCCAATGATCTATCGATCGTAGCAATTAATTATTAACTGCAAAAAATGAGGTTTGCTGGCTAGTTGTTGAATCGGAGAGCCATCAGTCAATCAATCAATCAACCAATCAATCAATCAAAAATCAATCATCTTACAAAAGCAAAAGTAAATTAAAAAATAATCACCAACCAATCAACCAATCAGTAAAGTCAATCAATCGATTAATCGATCTAATTAATCGTTTATCTGAACAATATACCAAATGACCAAACAACTGATCAATCCCAAATTCAATCCGTCATTCAGTCAATCAATCAATCACAAAGACTCATCAGAAGTAATCTATCAAACAGTCAATCAATCAATCACAAAGACTCATCAGAAGTAATCTATCAAACAGTCAAACAATCAATCAATCAAGTAGACCAACAATCAATCAGTCAACAACGAAGAACAATCAACAATTTTAACTCTGAACTCAGTCGCCAGAAATTTGCTTATCTGAAAATTTAATAAAAAAAAGTTTATCAAGCATTTTCTCTGATTGATATGTTGAAAAACAGACAGATATGAACATAACACATATATACACACACAAACATACACACAAACATACACACATGCACACACACTCACATACACAAACAAACTTACGTACAGATATCCGTATGCAACGCTAAGTTTTTTGTAACACTTTGTTATTGTTGTTGTTGTTGTCCTGTTTTGTTATCGACATTGCCAGCAATGATAATAAAGTGAGTAGGTGGGTGAGTGATAATAGGAGGAGTTATCACTTATTATCGTTCTGGGGTACAAAAAGATTATTGAGTCCATGCAAAAATATAATGTATGTGAAGCAAATTTTGCTTTTAATGTTTTTGTTACCATTGTTACTGTTGTTGTCGTTATTGTTGTTGTTGCTGCTGTAATCACTACGACTGTTGTTGTTATTTTGTTTTTGTTTGTTGTTTATGTTGCATTTGTTGTTTTTAATGCATATTTTAGTATTCTTCTCATTATTTTTGGTTCAGTTGTTGATACCATCATCATATTATCACATCAGCATCGTCGTCATCAATATCACAACTAACGCAATTTTCATATTCATAATCCTTATCATTTTCACCATCATCTTCGTCATCATCTTCATCATCATATTCGTCATCATCTTCAGCATCATATTCGTCATCATCTTCAGCATTATCCTTTTTGCCATCATCTTCATCATCATCTTCGTCATCATCTTCATAGAGAGAGACCTATTGAGCCCAGCCTAGCGCAAGATTTAATTGAGTCTCAGTGCACAGTGCGATACCATCACAGTACAACATCACACTGACGGATAACGGATACAAATCCCACTTGTTGTAATCCGGAAATATCCGATGACGTCATCATCGTCGTCATCATCATCTACATTATCATCTTTATCATATTTTTTTCTTCGTCATCATCATCTTCCTCCTATCCTTATTGTCGTCATCATCGTCATCCGCTTTATCATATCCTCTTCGCCATCATCATAGTCATCATCATCTTCATCGTCATCATCATCATCTTCATCATCGTCATCATTACATCATATTCGCCATCATCACCAGTAGCCGTGTTTTCAAAGAAGCGGTGAGTTTTAAAAATGCATGTTTCGCGTCACTGCAGCTGATGACGTCATAATGAGCGTTGTTATCATTACCATCGCTATCATCATCATCATTATCATAATTATTATTATTATTATTGTTGTTGCTATTATTATCAGCACCATCATCATCATTCACTCATTCAACTGTCATCTGAATATTATTATTTAAATAAATAAATACTAAAAAAGACAAAACCAAAAATGAGATGACATTTTTAGGAAAAAAATTACCTCATCGTCATTCTATCCAATTTTATTATGTCTGCCAGTGTAAGCAAACATTAGCAAAAACCTCAAAACTGAAAGGTACATTGTAAGACCTTTACAATTCCCAGTGGCACTATGAATACGACGCTAGCTAGATGTTTCGAATTAGACTTTTTTCCACACACATGTGTGTGTGTGTGTATATGTACGTGTGTCTGTGTGTGTGTGTGTGCGTATGTATGTGTGATTGTGTGCAACATATTTTATTCTTATGGATGTATTAAAAAATCCGCTTCAAATTTATCTATGAAGATGACGACGACGAAGACGACGACGATGACGAGGACGACGACAATTATGATAATGATTAAGTAATTTGAATGGATGCGTCGTTTGGTAAGACAGAGCCAAGGGTTAGGCGGCCTTAATATTTTCCATTTTATTGCGGGTGACTTGATCCTTTTCCGTCTACGTCATCATCTACGTCACGTCCATCATTTTCATTGTTCTAATTGTCGCTGGTGTGGTTGCTGCTGCTGTTGCTACTGCTACTGCTGCTGCTACTGCAACTATTGTGAAGTCGTGAATAATAGGACGAGGATGACGAAGATGAAGATGTTAGTCGAGTTTAACATTTTCTTCAAAGATAATGATGACGATTGTGATGCTAAGTTGGTGTGGTGATGGTGAAAGTGGAAAGGACGATGACGACGACGACGATGATGATGATGATGATGATGATGATGATGAAGATAACAGAAATAATAAAATTTCGATATCGTCTTGCAAGTCTTCATTAAAATTATTATGAAAGAAGCCTTGCTTGGTTGGTGGTGGTGGTCGGTAGTGGTAGTCGGTGGTGGTAGTCGGTAGTGGTGGTCGGTGGTGGTAGTGTTCGGTGGTCGGTGGTTGTGGTCGATGGTTGTGGTCGGGAGAAAAACAGCAACGATAAACCAAAAATCCTTGCAAGAAACAAATGGATTGAATTTTTTTTTAAATTTAAATTAGATACTAAGTTGTTTGTCTGGTTTGGTTGTTTGTCTATTGGCTATTTTGTTTGTTTAGAGACAGAATAAAGTGAAAGGAGAAAGAATTTTAATTAATTTTTTGCTTATGTATGCCTGCCTTAGTGAAATTAAAAACACCGGTACCTCATTCTAGAATGACGATGACTGTGATGATGGTGATGATGATGAGGAAGATGACGACAATGATGATGAGGAAGATGAGATGATGAGGAAGATGATGAGGAAGATGATGAGGAAGATGAGATGATGAGGAAGATGATGAGGAAGATGATGAGGAAGATGAGATGATGAGGAAGATGATGAGGAAGATGAGATGATGAGGAAGATGATGAGGAAGATGATGAGGAAGATGATGAGGAAGATGATGAGGAAGATGAGATGATGAGGAAGATGTTGAGGAAGATGATGAGGAAGATGATGAGGAAGATGATGAGGAAGATGATGAGGAAGATGATGAGGAAGATGATGAGGAAGATGACGACGATGATGACGGTGGTGATGATGATGGCAAGACGGCAACAATGATTTGAAAGAAAATTAAATGAAATGTAAAGAAGTCATATAGAAAATAATATAAATAACAATACAAATAATAACAATAAGAATATATAATAATAATAATAATAATAATAATAATAATAATAATAATAATAATAATAATAATAGTCTGCCCAACTTAATTTCATGACTTGTCAATCAAAGAGAAAAGACTCTTTTGCCTCTCACAATGGAAACTGCTGCAGATTATAAAGCAGAGACTCCTGATAATGATGGCGATGATGACAATGACGGTTGTGGTGATGATGGAGATGATGATGATGATGATGATGATGATGACGACGATGACGATTATGATGAATATGATGATGTTGGTAATGATGGTGACGAAGACAAAGACGATGATGATGATGATCATATTAGTGCCATCATTGACGAACAAATATTTGAACTTATGGCTTCCTATATAAAGTCAATTTCGTCACCGTTAATATTATCATCATCATCACGACAATAATAATAATAATAATAATAATAATAATAATAATAATAGTGAAAGTAGTAACTCGCGATATCTCAAGCTAATGGTCCTAAATTACCCAACCAGGGAATTGGACCCGGCGTACGAGAGCTCGCATCGTGTGGCAATTATATTTTAAGACTCCATCTCGAACTTGCCCATCTCTCTACTGCTATTTTTTATCCTTTGAAAATCGATGACGATGATGAGGACGACGATGATGGTGCTGATGATGATTGTGATGATGATAATGACGATGATGATGATGACGACGATGATGATGATGATGATAGTGATCTAGGTAACGATAATGTTCTAAAAATGCATTGATTTAAGACAGTAATACATAGAGCTGACGACGATTCTGAGTATGAAAATATATACATTAAACAAAATGGCTATAATGATGATGGATTATTTCACCTGAGAAAATGTCAGACAGTCTCAATATCATCATCATAATCGCCATCATCATCATCATCATCATCGTTGTTCGATTCATTCATTCGTTCGTTCATTCATTTATCATCATTTTTCATTTTGTCTTTTAGACACTATTTCATTCATTCATCATCATCAATCTCTCAGCTCTCACTATCAATCATTCATTCTTCATCATCCATCACTCATTCATTCTTTTATTCATTCATTCGTTAATTTATCTCAATCAATCAGTCGATCCATCAATCAATCGCAATCAATCAATCATTCATTCAATCAATCAATCAATCAATCATGCAACAAGTTATAAAAAAATTATGAACAACTAAATCAACATCAAAATCCCATCATTAGCAGCGTCACAAGCGACATAAAATAACCTCAACAACATTAAAACATCAACGAAAATACAACTCTATGCAACATTAACCACACAGAAAAACCCATACAACAACAACAACAAACAACAACAACAATGGCGTTACAACAACAACAACAACAACAACATCAACAACAATTACAATCTTCTCAAACAAAAAAAACATCTTAAATACACCCTTTCAAACAATTCCAGAGAGAATCGCATGGAACATGACGCAAGAAAACATTCCTGACATTTCAGCATCACACAAATGAATTAGATATTTTTAATTCATCAACGGATGAATTAAAAATATCTAAAATGATATATGAAAAATATTTTTTTTCAAATGTAGGAAAATTAATTTCTAAAAAAAATTTCTGGATAACTTTTTCTTGAAAAATGAAAAAAAATAGACTAATTTATTTGAATAATTTCAACACGAAAAAAATTCTTTTTAAAAAGATTGAAATTCATTTTTACATAAGACGCATTTTTTTAATGGCGACTGAAAAATAAGTCATACATTTATATTTCAAAAATTTATTTTTATTAACGTCAGGCTTGACGTCATAACGTGATGACGTCATAAACGAAAACAACATCGTAAATAATCGTAACAGAATGTTTGTTGTCGTTATTATTGTTGTTGTCGTTGTTGTTGTTGTTGTTGCTGCTGCTGTTGTCGTTGTTGTTGTTGTTGTTGCTGCTGCTGTTGTTGTTGTTGTTGTTGTCGTTGTTGTTGTTGTTGTCGTCGTCGTCGTTGTTGTTGTTGTGGTCATTAATGATGAAAACGAAATGAAATAAAGAAACATAAGCAGAAATAGAAAAAATCACGTGAACAATTAAGGGTAAACAAATAAACAAGTCAACAAGTCAACGCGCTAAATCAGATGAGAACAAAAAAAAAACAAACAAAAAGCAAACAAAAAAAGAATAAAAATTTCAAATAAATTACAACAGCGTAGTGATAAAATTTTTAATAACTTTGAAAAATTAAAGATAAAACCGACACCAAAGAACATAAAACACGGAAGACTCCAAGGAAACTTTTCGACATTATTTATTCTTTGCTTTCATCTCTTGGTAACAGTAAATTGAATACGAATAACAATACCACCACAGATAACAACGATGATAATGACGTCACAAAAAAAACGAAAATTTCGGTGATGACGATAATGACGATGAGGATGACGTCACGATACAAATGATGAAGATGGCGGTGGCATTGAAAACAATGACACAGAAATAAAAAAATTTGAAGAAAAAAAAATTTAAGACCCCGACTTTTTCAATTAAGGTAATGAAAACGTTGACAGAAAGAAAAATGATGATGGTGATGATGACGACGATGATGATGATGATGACGATGACGTAAGCAGAGGGCGAGACTAATGACGTTGTAAGAGCTAATGATAAGTTTCTTGTGTTTATGGCGATGTTCATGATATGTAAGTACAATGCGCTGAAATTATTAATTTAGGAACGGATGGATAGAAGAATGAATGGATGAATGAATTAATGAATGATTGGACGGATGGATGAATGAATTGACGAAAAAAACAAAACCAAAAACCCAAAAATGAATTCTAACTAATTGAATGAGATAAAATAGCTGAAATAGTTGTGCGGTAAAATATTCATGAAGGCGACATTACTGTGTTGTGACTTTGTTTATGTTGTTAATGTTGTGGAATTTATGGGTTTATGCTTTTTTTTATCTTTGTTTTGTTTGTTTGTTTATAATTATTTCAAGACTTTTTTGTTTGTTTATTTTTACGAAATAGTTTTTTGCTCTTTGTTTTGGCATACCTTTATTATTCATACATACATACATACATGGATACATACATACATAGATACAGTACATAGATACAGTACATAGATACATAAATAGATACCTCTACATAGATATATATTGATATATACTTGAATGAGCAACTGTTATCAACATGATACAGAATGTGACGTCACACATTCGTGAATGGCGTAACCATAACATAGAATTATTGGAAAAATTCATTTGGAAAAAGTGACGCAATAGTTGATTAAATATCTCTTTTTGACTATTTGACTTTTATCTATCTGATGATGATGATGATGATGATGATGATGATGATGATGATGACAGAGATGATGACGACGATGATGTTTTAGTTTGCTTCCAATACATTTGTATCATTCAAATACAAACCTCGTTTTAAATTTTTTTTAAATTATTCCATTTTTACTTGGCATACCCTGCCATGGATTTCAAACAAGAAAATGCCAAATTTGAATTTACTGAGAAAAATTTGTAAAAATTTAATGAGCAGTCGATGGGCGAAGTATAATAGAATAAAATAAAATAACCAGTAAAACTTGGAACACACAAACAGAAAAATAAAATTGATATGAAAAAAAAAAGAAAATCATTTCACATACCACACCACACACACACCCTCAGAGAGAGGGAGAGAGAGAAAAAGAGAGAGAGAGAGAGAGAGATACATACATACATACATACATACAAGCACAAAATCATTGGTCATATTTAATACAAACGCAGGAATCAAAACATCAGATCACGCCCATCAAATAAACGTCGCCCGGCTCTTTATCAAAATGCCTGCCTGCGTAGGAAAAGAAAGAAGGAAAAAAATGAATGATTGAATGAATGAATGAATGATTGAATAAATGAATGAATAAATGAATGAATGAATGAAGGAATGAGTGAATGAATGAATGAATGAATGAATGAATGAATGAATGAATGAATGAATGAATGAATGAATGAATGAATGAATGAATGAATGAATGAATGAATGAATGAATGAATGAATGAATGAATGAATGAATGAATGAATGAATGAATGAATGAATGAATGAATGAATGAATGAATGAATGAATGAATGAATGAATGAATGAATGAATGAATGAATGAATGAATGAATGAATGAATGAATGAATGAATGAATGAATGAATGAATGAATGAATGAATGAATGAATGAATGAATGAATGAATGAATGAATGAATGAATGAATGAATGAATGAATGAATGAATGAATGAATGAATGAATGAATGAATGAATGAATGAATGAATGAATGAATGAATGAATATATAAATGAATGAATGAATGGACAAATGAATAAAGAGGTAAATATATAATAAATATATAAATAAGAATACCATTGAAATATACACAGCTGGTGTTTGTATCATTATTATTGTGTGTATGTGCGTGTATGTGTGTGTATGTGTGGATGTTTGTGAGTGTATCAGTTAATTTTAATGCTGATGTGCGTCTATATATGTGAAAAATCTTTTGTAATTGATTGATCGATTGTGTATCTGTGTGTGTGTGTGTATCTGTGTGTGTGTGTGTGCGTACGTGTGTGTGTGTGCGTGTGTCTATAATGCAAGGAAATTAGCATCAGCAAAATGATTAATTTGATAGAAGAGTTGCATGATGGTTGTTTTCGAGTTATTGAATTTTCTGACGTGGTCAGTGATGATTGTGATGACGATGATTATGACGATTACGATTATGGTGATGATGTTTTTCAAATGGGAATTAGTGATGAT
>NW_008704544.1:1699993-1707493 GCF_000326865.2 Helobdella robusta
ACACACAGACAGACACACACTCGCACACAACACACACACATGAAACTTACTCATAAATCAGCACGAGTATCAGCACACAGACATTCGCCCTTACAAACGACGACACGCACACGACAACATATGAACACATAAATATTGAACATGCACACACACACACACGCAAACACACGCACACACACAGACGCATAAACACAAACAGTCCTCGGGATACCTTAATGTTGCATTATTATTGAAACTCGCCTTGATACGGACAGACATTACCCATCACATCTTAACCTTTCACATAAACAAACATAAACATAAACGGTATATACTTTCACGCCAGCATACAAACACACAAACATACAAACATACATAGACAGTCTCACAATATACAATACATACTTTTATATATATATATATATATATATATATATATATATATATATGTGTGTGTACAAAATACGGTTGTAAACAAACATACACATACAAATACTCATACAGATACAAATACACATACAGCATACAGAACATACAAATACTTATACAGATACAAATACACATACAGCATACAGAACATACAAAACAACATACAAAATACATACAAATCAACATACAAAAACATACAAAACATAGACAGACAGACATTTATCTTGACTGCTGTAATTAATCAAACTTCACAGCATGAGAATGAAAATATCAAAAATCTCAGACCGAAATGGGTAAGCACGATGATGATGATGATGTTGTTGGCGATGATGATGATGATAGTAATGGTGATGGTAATAGTGATGGTGATGATGACGATAAGGATGTAAATGATATTACTGATGATGATTATGATGACGATTATGATGATGACCGCGCGTTCAAATCCTTATTAGAGTATTACAATGGCAAAGTTGATTCCATCGCTAATGTCATGCACGTATTAATGTTTGAATTGGTGAAATGAAGCGACGAGCATTATCATCATTATCACGCAATCATCACCATCATTACCACCACGCAATCATGATCATTATCATCACACAATCATCATCACTATTATCATCATTACAAATATCCCAATGGTTACATTATTTTCATCTCATAAGTGGAAGGAATATCATTTCATCATGTTCAACATCACCATAAACTTGAGAATGATTAAAGAAGATGATGATGACGATGATGAATGTGATGACGATGATGATCATCTTGATGATGATATCTATCAAAATCGTTTCAAGAAAAATTCATATAGAAACCTGTCAGTCAGATAGAGTTTCGGGATCACGAGTGCGATTTCATAATTTTTTAAAAATGTTATTATTTGTTCCATCCCTCTCTTCACTCTTTATCGTTACTTTTCTCTCTCTTTCTCTCTTTTTCTCTCTCTTTTTCTTTCTTTCTCCCTTATATTTTTTAACTTTTTTAGCAACATGTCTTGTTCATTTTTACAGTCTTTCAATTCTAATTTTTCAATTTTTGTATTCTTTCTTTCTCTCTTTCTCTCTCTCTCTCTTTCTATTTGTCTCTCTTTTTTTCTCTCTCTTTCTCTTTTTCTCTTTCTTTCTCCCTCTCTCTCTCTCCTCTCTTGATGACAGCAAATCATTTGTTTCTTAACATAAAAGATATAATGCAAGATTTCCGATGATGATCACGATGGTAGATGTCATTAATATTATAAAGCTAAGTCGCAAAGTTTTTAATATAACAATGAAAATAATAATAATAATAAATAATAATAATAATAATAACGATAAAATTTATTATTATTATTAACAATAAGTTAAAGTTTATAACCAATAAACGCTACATAAATTTCGTAATCTGGCTAATAAAAATGTTGCTAACTTGACTAGGCTTACATATAGATAGATCAGTAGATAGGAAATTAAAAAATATATAAAGTATAATAAAACACCTGATTTATTATAATTATTATAATAATTATAATAATTATTATTATTATATTATTATTATTATTATCGTTGACGTCAATCAATTGTTCTTTTTTATGATTTTATACATGGCACTGATTCATTATAAATAAACCATCCTTCTCTACATTTCTCTAC
Organism: Helobdella robusta; assembly: GCF_000326865.2. Lineage (NCBI taxonomy): Eukaryota > Metazoa > Annelida > Clitellata > Rhynchobdellida > Glossiphoniidae > Helobdella > Helobdella robusta. The sequence goes on from NW_008704544.1 coordinate 1,702,036, forward strand.
ACATAATGGTGAGCAAACGCCAACACACGCACGCACGCACGCGCACACACACACAGACAGACACCCACACGTTGCAACACACACACACAACACACGCACACACACCCACACGTTACAACACACACCCACACGTTACAACACACACCCACACGTTACAACACACACACACACACGTTACAACACACACACACACACGTTACAACACACACACACACGTTACAACACACACACACACACGTTACAACACACACCCACACGTTACAACACACACACACACACGTTACAACACACACGTTACAACACACACACACACACGTTACAACACACACACACACGTTACAACACACACACACACGTTACAACACACACACACGCACACACACACACGCATACACACATACACAAACATACATGATGTTTGCCACTAGCATATTTACGATGGTATCACTGTTGTATATATATATTATATCATTATCGGAAGATCGTAATTTCATATTTTTATAGCGGAGAAGAAAAATTATAGGTAGATAAATAAACAAAATAGAATGAATCACTGATAAGGGAGTATAAGAAGAATAATAAAAATACTACTACTACTACTAATAATAATAATAATAAATAATTAATAATAAGAATAATAAATAATAGTAATATAAAGAAGATGATGGTGATGAGGAAGATGAAGAGGAATAGCAATAGCAATAAACTAACAAGGGAGGATCATTAACAGTCACACGTTGATAAACTACAGGCGCTAAAGAAGTTATCAAAATACGACTTAATAAAAACAAAACTTTTGAACGTATGTATGTATGTATGTATGTATGTATGTATATATGTATGTATGTATGTATGTATGTATGTATGTATGTATGTATGTATGTGTGTATGAATGTATGTATGTATGTATGTGTGTGTATGTATGTGTGTATGTATGTATGTAAAAAGAAAGAGAGAGAGAGAGAGAGAGAAAGAGAGAGAGAGAGTAAGAGAGAAAAGTGATGGAGACGAAAAAAAAGCGAATTAAATATAAATGAGTGTGGTAATTTTTTAAACAATTTTATCTCACATCTCATTAAACGTTCATGAGTCATTTAGATGAATCAATCAGTAATTCAATCAATCTATCATTCATTCATTTATTTGTTCATTCAGCTAGTCAACCAATCTATCATTCAATCATTTATTCATTCATTCAGTTAATCAATCTGTCAATCGATCAATCAACGTGAAGCAACTATAAACAACATCTGCACGAAAGCACGATCTGATATTATGTTATCTTCTTCTCACATACACACACGCACGCACACACACACACATACACACACAGTCATACGCACACGTACGTATATGCACAGGTATTATTATTACAAGCCAGCAAACCAACGTTCCAAATCATCTGAAAATGTTTCCGTTAAAAAAAAAGCAAATAAAAAGTTTTACGTCCACACGTACAACTAAAATACGCATAAATACCAAACAACAAAAAGAAATACTCAAAGATATTGACCGCTGTGCGCGCATAAACATACATTTGAATGCCTCTACTGCATACATTTTGTATGAAAATGTCCATCTAAGCAACCCTGTTTGTTTGTTTGTTTGTATGTTTGTTTGTTTGTTTGTTTGTTTGTATGTTTGTTTTTTATTAAAAAACAAATCTTCGTTTTGCATGCAGCCATCTTTTATAATAAATATCACCATTTATAATAATTATTAAATCGTACATCGGATAAGTTATGTATATGTATAGTGTATACGTATGAATGTGTGCGTGTGTGCGTGTATTTGTGTACGTGCCTGTGTACGTATGTATGTATGTATGTGTGTGTATGTATGGATGGATGCGTTGGCGTAAGAATTAATTTTTAACTTTTGAGCAGGCAGAGCGTTGAAATGAACTGACAAAATTATGACGGGCGTCAAGGAATGGACGAGTAAATATGGGAGCAAATATAAAAATCTATCTAAGTGTCTGTCTGTTTGTATGTGTGCGTGTGCATGTGTGTATGTATGTGTGTTGATGCGTGTGTGTGCGTGTGTATGTAGGTCATATTAAAATAGCACATTTATGAACATTGAGCTTTAAGGACACCAGAATATTTGGGTTAAGTTTGCAGTTTCTATTCATTCAAATGCATTATACATTTAGTATGTACACGTGTGTGTGTGTGTGTGTGTATGTGTGTATGTGCATATGTATGTTTTGCGTGAAAATTTTGTGAGCTTACATCGTGTCTGTAAAGCTTATCTGACTACCGAAAAATCATAATGTGCACTACAATTTGAGGAGCGTTTACAAAAAAATACGCTCATACGTACAACACGTATGTACACACGAACTACTACACGCACACACACACAGACACAAACATGTACACACATAACCACACACATACAGGCATGCATATGAATAAATAAACACGAATACGGAGAGAAATATAGGCATAATCTTCAATCGGCCTGGCCAAATGTCGATTGGGTCATTTGGAAGGACTGAATGTCTACATAATTGAAACGCCGTATAACATTTTTATAACGCGCATACATACACACATACAAACCAACAAACATACATACATGCATACACTTAATATATATGTATATATATATATATATATATATATATGTATATATATACAAACATACGTACATACAAACAAACACATACGCACATATGTGTAACGTTCGTATAAAAATGTGTGTTTAAAGTTTATTATTATTATTATTATTATAGCTATAATAATAAATTCTCAATTCTAAGTTTACAACTCTTGAATCTCTTCTAGTATTCTCAAGAAATTCATAAAATCTTTTCTGGATGAACATACACGTATACAAACAAACATACATACACACATACATGTATACATAAAAACAAACATACATACATAAATACAAACAAATAAGCTCACACAAAATGCACACATATAAACACGCACATACAGATATACGCGTTGTTTGTTTTTTTTAATTCTATTTTTTAGAAGTTATCTAATTTTATTTCATTTTTTAACCTTTTCCTAGTACAGCGAATTGACCATAACCAGAGTTTTTTTTAGCGAGAATGAAGTGATGCAACAAAAAATAGATACAAAAAAAAACATGACCTCATAGATGACGTCATAAAAATGGGTGCTTTCGGTGCAAAGCAGTTTGTGTCGGAGTGGGAAAAAGTTGTTTGGAAGTGAGTGAATGAATGAACGAACGAACGAACGAACGAACAAAAGAACGAACTACCGAACGAATGAATAAATGGATGAATGAATGGATTATTTAATTAATTAATGCCGAATGAAAGAAAGATGGAATAAACGAATAAACATTGATGGTAAAGAGAGGAATAAATGAGATTGTATATAATGAGATATTGACAAATTAGCCGGTTAATATCAACGTCATACCTTTTTGTTCCTGGCTTCCTGGCGTTGAAATCCGGTGTTGTATATTTCAATTTTTCATAAACAAAATTATTCACAAACGATAATTTTGAAGAATAAGTCACGAGATAAATAATTAAAATTACTAATTTTCCCTGTTGTTTTATTGTTGTGTGTGTGCGTGCGTGCGTGTGTGTATGGCGTGTGTGTGTGAATGTATTTACTTAATAGTTAGAGAGTGGAGACATGGGATTTATGGGTCCCTTTAGAAACGTCCATCGCTTTTACGAACTTAACATGAAGTTAATGAAAGTAAAAATGTAAAAAAAATAAAGTTTATCTGCTTGTTTCAAGTTGTATTTCTTTCCTATTTTCAACATCTCTATGTATCTTTTTGTATTTTTATATAACTGCATGTATCTTTTGTATTATTGTGTATTCGTTTGTATAAATGAACATGGGCAATAATAGACACACACACACACACACACGCACGCACACGCACACACACGCAAATAAATATACACGTATTACAATCAAAGCAAAATGTAATACAGAAATAAAATTATGCACGAGCAAACACAAGAGAACAACTGCATTGGTTCTCTATATGAATGTTTGCTTCCGTTTATGTATGTGTTTGCATAAACCGTTTCGGTTAACTTTGTTTAAGTTAATGCAAGACAAACAACACAGGCCACTCAATTGAATGAAGAGGAAGATTATTATTATTTCTTTATTTACTACTATTATTATTATTACTATTATTATTATTATTATTATTATTATTATATTTATTATTATTATACATTTCTCAGACGCATCATTCATTCATGTATCTCTCTTTTTCTTTCTCTCTCTCTCTCTCTCTCTCTCTTTCTCTCTTTCGCTCTCTTTCTCTTTCTTTCCCAGTTTTAATCCTCAATCACTTCTGAATAAGTACACGCACCTTGCATGTACAAGATCTCGTTAATACATACATACATACACACCTACGTACACTCACACGCCAACGCACACGCCAACGCACACACACCGCAAAAAATACCTGTCCACACGTACATACATTCGAAAAATTTCTTCCAAAATACACTTAATGTATTGGATACGGGCAGCGTACACGCACATATTCAAATATACACACGTACATAAATAAGCACCAGCTTTAGTTACAGATAGAAAAACAGACAGACTAACACACAGCGAGACAAACAGAGACACAGACAGACAGACATATTGCCACTTAATAACATTTTATAAAAATGAAACATGACTCATGATAATTTAGCAACGCCATTTATTGCTGCAACTTGTAACAATAAAAATGTTGATTAAGCCATAAAACATGAACACCTAGAATACAAATGGAGTCATGTACGTTCGGGATCATATTATTATATATATATCTATGAACTCTAGCTAAAAAATTTCAATATTTAATAACAATTGTTTTAATGCAAAATTCCGCAAATCCATCCAAAGTACAATCAGACTAAAAAAGAGACACCAACGATTATATATAATGAACAATTCAAACACACATACACACACGTGAGTACACGCACGTACACACAAGCATTCACAAACACACACACACATTCACACATAGGAACGTGCATACAAACATGTTATAAACGTATTCATAGTGATCAATCATTTGGAGGCTCAAACGTTAAGTGCTCGCTCTGTTTTAAATAAAACTGCATCAATTTCACTCCACACACACACACACACACTTAAACATACTCACTCACACACACATACACACTCACACACACAAACACACTCACACATATAACCACACTCACACACATACAATCATATACACAACCACAAATATAACACAATCAAAATCACACAATTAACACTAAATGACCATATATCTATGTAACAAATTGATAAATTATATCTATCTACCTACCTATCTATCTACCAATACACATATCAATCTATCTGCTTCTATCTCCATAACCAATCATCTGTCTAAACATCCGACTATCTATCCATCCATTCATTCATTTATTTATCTTTTTTTTACTCGTATCAAGCTACGCCCCCAAAATCTGAAGCACGCA
>NW_008704544.1:1718572-1720402 GCF_000326865.2 Helobdella robusta
ACACTCACTCGCTTCCTCCTTCTCTCTCTCTCTCTCTCTCTCTCTCTCTCTCTCTCTCTCTCTCTCACTTTCCCCATCTGTCTATCTATCTCTCTTTCCTTCGATTTTATCTTTTATTTAATTTTTTTTGCAAAATTTACATTTTATCCAATATTTTTTAATTTTTTGGACAAATTTTCAAAATATTTTTTGTCTTTTCTAACTACGTATCTCAAGCATTTTTTCTTTCTTGCCTATGCTTTCTCTCTCTCTCTCTCTCTCTTTCTCTTTCTTTCTTTCTCTCTCTTTCTTTGCCATCTAAACTTTATTTCACTGTCTCTCTATCCTTTTCTCTCTTTCACTCTTTATTTCTCTCTCTCTCTCTCTCTCTATATATATATATATATATATATACATATGTATATCACTCTCTCTCTCTCTCTCTTTCTCTCTATCTCTCTCTCTCTCGTTTTTTATTTGTCACCCATCTATTCACCACGCATATCTTCATTGTTCAGGGGACTGTCATCACTCCAACTGTCGACTATTTGAGTGGTAAAGAACGGGTAGGTTGGAGGAATAAATTCTCAAATAAGAAAAAATAAAGAAAGAGGGAAGAAAAGAACAAGAATTAACAAATGAGTGAACAAACGAACAAAAAAATGAACGAGAAAATGAATAAAAGAGTGAGTGAATGAATTCAAAAAATATTTTAAATCCAGTTAGTGTAGAATTTAGTTTGATATTCATTCAATGATACAGTAGGCAGGACACGTAAGATCTTACATAACACTGTTGGATTGTAAAAGTTTGTTAAAACACTTGTGCATAGGAATTCACGGAATTAGATCGGTATTCATGTAGTGGTGCTGAATTGTATGTATGTCTGTATGTTTCTTTGTAAAATTGTATGTTTGTTTGTTTGTATGCCTATTGTACGTATGTCTGTAGGTTAAAATCGTATGTGTATTCGTATGTCAAATTGTTTGTATGTACCTATACGCACTTGCATATTTGTATTCGTTGTGTATGCGTTTGTATAGATGTTTGTATCTAAGTATGTTTGTATATTTGCAAGAAACATTGCATTACTATACGTATATATACATACATACATACATACATACATACATACATACATACATACATTCAACGGAAACGGTTTTGTTGCAGGTTTTATCGGTTTTGTTGGAAAACATCGATGTTGGAAATTCCTCCTTGCTGGTATTTTTAGATATAAGCGCAGCTTTTGACTGCGTTGATCACGATATCCTCTTAAGATGACTGGCGATCTGTTTTGGTTTATCAGGTACAGTGGAATTATGGTTTCGGTCTTATTTGTTACAACGAACGCAACAGGTGTTATTTATGGATGATTTATCGGCAATTCATTTGGTTTCAACTGGTGTTATTTTTGTTATATACGGCTGAGATTTTTAATATACTGGATTTTCATGGATTTATGGGTCACGCTTTTGCAGACGATATTCAGATAACAGTAAATGGTCCCCCAGAAAGATTCCAATCTATAGTTGATAACTTTGTCCAGTGTTTATCAGATATTAATGACTGGATGGCAACAAATCGATTGAGGCTAAATCGGAGCAAGACTCAACTGTTGCCAGTTGGTACATGGCAGCAGCTTTCTAAGATGAGTATAGATTCTGTTTTGATTGACGATTTGAATATACAATTTTGTTTCACAGCAACAAGTCTAGGTTGGATATTAGATTCCAGATTGACAATGGTTGAACATATAAAATTTTTATCCAGAGTATGTACTGTTCAATTACGAAAATTGAATTTGATGAGAAGATCAATAGATAAAAAAACGGCTGATGTTTGTTCATG
>NW_008704544.1:1720807-1722251 GCF_000326865.2 Helobdella robusta
CATTGACAAATGTTTGCCAGGAGTGGTTTCTACACGAACAATTCGACTTCGGTGTGATGAATTGAATTACATGATGGTTCCGCCTACCCGTTTGAAGATTGGAACAAGAAATTTTTCAGTTTGTGGACCAGCTGTGTGGAATAGCCTTCCTTTTAATTTAAGAAATCATGAATTAAATTTAATTATGTTTAAGAAATTATTGAAAACTTACCTGTTTTTGTTGTAACAAACAATTTATGTTTATGATTTATTGAATTTATTTATAGATTTTATAGATGCGGTCATTCATGAGTTTATTGCATTATTTATGATGGCGCCTTTGAGATAATAATTTAATTGGCGCTGTATAAATGTCCTGATAATAATAATAATAATAATAATACATACATACATACATACATACATACATACATACATACATACATACATACATACATACATACATACATACATACATACATACATACATACATACATACATACATACATACATACGAAACGAAACGAAACGAAACGAAATTTTATTTGCTTCTCAAAATTAAAAATTAAAAGAAAGCAGGATGACCATAATAGAATTTATAAAAAAATTCATCTAGTAAGGCCACCTAAACAGAAATGTTCTATGTTCGTACAAAAGTTTTTCAGCAAATAATAAAAATTTTCCCCAAATGATCTATGAGTGGCATGTTAGATGTTAGTTGTTAGTAAGTTAACGAACTCAACTATGTTAGCAAAACAGGTGTTAGTTGTTAGTACGATGGTTCACGGTTTATGTATAACAATGTTTGGTATCTATCCAGAAAAACACGGGATAGACATTACATAGTTATCTATATATTTAAGCAACATATAGAACGACATGAATAGTAGATTTCATAGTAATTAAATACATAGAAACTATATACTGATGTCTGGGGATTTTTTCAAGTGAGTAAATTAAATGCGACTTTTCCAATGAGATCAATCAATAAAGCAATCAACCAATTCCTCAATCAAGAAATCAATATAATAATTAGAATTTAAAGCGATAGATAATAAAATAAATAAATAAAAATTGTACAAATACATCTGCTCGTTTAGCGATCAGCAACAGTTAACATTCAATGTCATTATTCAACAAATAAATTTTCAATTTATTTTTAAAATTTGCTTCATTAATTTTATTGAATGGAAAACCATGTTTTAAAATAGCATTCCAAATTCTTGGCCCTTTACAAATGATATGAGAAAAAAGTATGAATGTTTTTGATTTATTTGCTAATATATTATATTGACGTCTGGAATTATATATCGGAATAAAATAATTATTGAAAATAGAAGGAAGTTTGTTTCATAGTTGTTTATATACAAAATTGGCTGTAAAATATAAATTTAATTTATCAAAATCTAAATTATTAGTTAATTTGAACAGTTGAGGTGTGTGAGCATCTCTCGAGAAAGCGTG